>NW_026585504.1:60671083-60680096 GCF_907164565.1 Psammomys obesus | reverse complement strand
AGAAGGAAGGAAGGAAGGAAAAGAGGGGTGAAAGCAAGAGAGGAAAGAAATAGAAGAGGAAAGGAAGTGGGTAGAAAGAAGGGGAGTGATACAAAGTTAATAAGCTGTAAAAAAAAAAAAGTAAAAAATTAAAAAAAAAAAAACTCAAGTGACAACACATGCTGGAGAGAATGTGAGAAAGGGAACCCTCTTCCATTGCTGGTAGGAATGTAAACTTGTGCAACCACTTTGGAAATCCATCTGACGCCTTCTCAGACAATTAGGAATAGTGCTACCTCAAGATCCCACTATGCCACTCCTAGGCATATATCCAAAAGATGATTACGTATACAACAAGGACATTTGCTCAAGCATGTTCTTAGCAGTTTTATTCATAATAGCCAGAATCTGGAAATAACCCACCTGTCCCTCAACTGAGGAATGGATACAGAAATTGTGGTACATTTACACAATGGAATACTACTCAGCAATTAAAAACAAGGAAATCATGAAATTTGCCGGCAAATGGTGGGAACTGGAAAAGATCATCCTGAGTGAGGTAACCCAGAAGCAGTCACTGCTATTTTAAGCCATTAAATTAGGTGGTGCTTTGTTATGCAAATGTTGGATCCTGACTATTGTGTTACAGAAAGGGATTCACTCTTTAATGTCAAAGATGAATTAAAAGTTAAATGCTTCAAAACCTGTAATCCTACCTTCTTTTAGGATAACATAATGACACTGCTTTCCTTCTTATCCCTATAGCTCCATGAAACCTTCCCAGTTTGTTGTCCCTGGCCTCCAATTTGTGCTATTGTATACCTCCGCTCACCCCTCAATGTGAGTAAGAATTTTTCAGAAAATAAATTATACCTGTTTCAAAACTCATGCAGGTGTTTTCCCTTGTCATTATTCCCTCTCATACAGTTTAATGACAGTTTGCTCAGCACTTACATCATACTTGGTGTTATAAGAAACCTGAATGATTTGTGATCTCCAGGACTAAGCGTATGGGAGGGCAGGTACAGGTTACATGCAAACTCTCTGACATTTATATAGAAGATTTAAGCATCCAAAGATTTTGTTACCCATGGGGTTGCTGTAGCCCAGTCTGCAGAATATCCTGGAAATGCTGTACCTCCTTGAAAATTAGTTCCAAATATAATTGCTATGCTGTGATGGCTCTTCTTCATTATCAACTTGACTACATCTGGAGCTAACTAAAAGCCACATTTCTGGGCACAATTGTAAGGGATTTTTTTTTCCTTAATTAAATCATTTGTAGTGTGAAGACCCATTTATCATTCAGATCTTTGAGGTAGGAAGATCCACCTTTAGTCCAGACCTTTTGAGGTGCAAAGATCCACTTTTACTCAGAACCACACCTTCTCCTGGCAGTTTATATAAAGGACATGGAAGGGGGAAGCTTTGCTCTCTTTGCCTGCTTGCTCTCACTCTCCCTAGCAAGTCCATTCCTTCACTGAAAATAGAACCTACTTCTTCAGGATTCAGGTGTATACTGAAGACCAGCTAAGACATCCAGCCTCTCAGAATGAACAACTACTGGATTCCTGGACCTTCTGTTGGTAGACAGCCATTGCTGGACTAACTGAACCACAATCCGTAATCTATTCTAATAAATCCTCTTTATACCTAATAGAGATAATCATTCTATAAATTCTGTTCCTTTAGAGAACCCTGGATAAAACACTTTGAGACCATGGAGTCAACACATAGACTTTCAGGTTTATTCTGTCATCATTTTACTAATGCTTATAACAAAAACAACCACATATTGATTATACACCAAGTACCTGATACTTCACTTTCTTCTCAAAATAATAACTAAGCATGGGAGGGTTCAACGATGTTGTGTAGCAATTTTTCTCAGATTTCATCTTGAAAGGAAGTTCATTAAAAGACAAGGTGTTTTACAAGGAGATGACATATTCCATCCTACAGGGAAGCTTCTTAAGCTCAGGAAGTAAATAACTCAGAGGCTTTGGGAAGTCCCTAAATCTGAGAAGATTCACTAGCTCCCTCCATCTCTAAGCTTACATAAGCAGGAAGGAAAGCTTAGAGACACCCTCAGACTACCTGAGCTGCCAAGAAGAGACAGACACCATCAGAGTTGCATGGAAGAGGCTTAGAACAACTGAGCTGCCCAGAAAACACTTTCCAACCTGTCAAGCTGTTGAAGGTTGTGTAATACACTCCAAATGTGCAGCTTTTCAGAGCTGTCACACATGCTGGGATGGGTTTGGTGATGGTTATCCTTGAGTCATTTCTGTTCCTGCAAATAACCTGCCACCTCCCTGTAAGTGAACCCAATAAAACTCATTGGTTCACCAAGTCAGACTTTGGTGGTATCCATATTTGGTCTGTTTTTTTGTTTCCTGTCTGAGGGCAATAGGCACCTCTCTCTAGGAACAGTGTCACACAAGTATCTTGTCAGTGATCTAAGAGTCAGTAAACAGAACTGGGGTCTGCCATAACCAAGCCTTCGGCAGAATGTAGGGAAGCATATGAAGGAAGGAGGAATTAGTATATCCTAGATGGGACAGGGAGCCCCACAAGGTCCAAATATATCTGAGCACAGGGGTCTTCTATGAGACTGTTTATCCAACCAAGGACCATGCAAGGATATAGCCTACAACCCCTGCTAGGACATAGCCCATGGTAGCTTAGTATCCAAGTGGGTTCCCTAGTAAGGGGGACAGGAATTGTTTCTGAGATGAACTCATGAGCTTCCCCTCCCCCCTGAGGGAGGAGCAGCCTTGCTAGGCCACAGATAAGGACATTGCAACCATCCTGAAGATACCTGATAAGCTAGGGCCAGACGGAAGAAGAGGAGGACAGCCCCTCTCAGTGGACTCAAAAGGGGGCAAGGAGAAGATGAGAAAGGGAGGGGAGGATTGGGAGGGAAAGAGGGAGAGGGCTACAGCTGGGATACAAGTGAATGGATAAAATTATTTAAAAATAAAAAATATTAATATAAAAAAAAAGAACTGGGGTCTGTGGACTTCCAGGGAACATGCTTACCTAAGACACCTATTGTTGTTTGGGTGGTTGGTTGGTTTGAGACAAGGTCTTAATGTGTAGCCCTGCTCATCCTCTGGAATACTGGGATAGAATTACAAGCAAGCACCACTTTGCCTAATATTCTTTTTACATTTTGTTCCTTCCTCCCTTCAAAAATTACTCAAGAACTGGTTAGGGGCAGCAGCTAAGCAAGCATGAGCAGGAGGAAGGAGAGTGTCATGGAGATTCACCCTTTTTGTACTCAGGTACATCCTGGCGGGGTATAGAGGGAGCCAGATATGAGGTAACCAAGGAAACTACAGCTGCATACTGGCAGTTGCATCTCCAAATGGTTAAAATGCCCCTTTGTGACAAGACATCTCTGAAACTGCAGTCAGAGTCCTCTGGCTATATCAGAAATAAAGGCATCAGGACATTTCCCCAGTGGCTATATGTGCACAAATACCGCAATAAACAGGGAAGAAAAAAAAACGTGGGCATCATGGCCTCAGAGCATGTGCAGCAGAGTAGGACCAAATGAAGGTGTGCTGGAGTGACTGAAATTAATGATGACACTGCAGGAGGAAGAGGACATGGGAATCTTCTTAAGGACTATGAAGATAATGCAGTGGACAAATCACTTGTTGTACAAGCAAGTTTAGCTCAGGTCCCCAAAACCCAGGCAACACCAGACACGGTAGCGTGTATTGGAGTGTGTGTCTATAATCCCAGTTACTGGAGGAGTAGGATGGAAGCTTGCCTTGTGTAAAAAGTGTTGAACAACATGAGACCCTGTTTCAAATGCATGCCGCTCCACCCCTGGTTGAGCAGTTCTCCCCAGGCGCCTCCTGCCCTGCTTTCCTCAAAGCAAATCAAACAGGCATGCCTTCATGAGGTGGCCTTTATTTTCCTTTTCATCTCCTTCCTTGGTGCCACTAATCAAATTCCTGATTGTGCTCAGCCAACCCTGAAACAGAATGTTACTGAACCATCCTGGCTTCTTGCTTCCATTTTTGTTGTTTTTAAATCTAAACTCCTTTGAAGTGCAGAAAAACAATCTACGTCTAAATTGACTGAAAAACTAGAACTCCAGCAGAACCGATGGCCATGGGACTCTCCCAGCCCATCACAGACCAGGAAATTCTTCTGGGTTGATTATAAGAAATCCAGTGGTTACTGAAATTGTCCCCAGAGAATAGAGACACAACATGATGTCTGAAATGGCTTAGGTATCAACCAGTGTTAAATAGAACTTAAAAGATTTTAAAATACAAGCTGGGGAGATGCCTCAGTGTTTGCTAAATAACCATAAAGACTCAAGTTTGATCCCCAGAACCCATGTAAGAAGCCTAGTGTGAAAAAAATTATTAAAAAAACTCATGTGTATAAATACATCAATAAATACACATATATAGTTTAATTGAAAATTTCCCATCTCGACAGATAATGCTTCCTCTGAGACCAAAGACCATCTAACAAAGCCCTCAACATGAGTCAGAAGCCAACTTTTGAGTTGTTGGTTAGGATTGTCATAGAGACTACCAAAACGTTATAGGTTACTACCATAGCCTTTGGTTTCCCCCCAGAGGTAGACATCAAGCCTCTATGGCTGAAAACACCATGTACTTCAGACACGAGGCTGAGAGGCCGCTGGTCTGAGACTGACTTAAAAGCACCCTTTCTGAGTACTAGCTTTGATGATACTGAAAGGTGCCATGTCCTACCCAGCGATGCCACCTATAACCAGAACAATAACTAACATGGTATGTGGCTCCTCAGGGTACATAGCGGCACATGTATCCTGGTGGCATCTCTAACTGGACTTGAGCTCAACTCAAAAAGAGGGAAACTGTGCGTGGTATTGGAAACATGGCTAACTACCTAAGGCTAGTAAAGCCATGGATCTTAAAGGAGAACCTATAGCCACCACTTTATCAAAGCAGCATAAACCCTAACCACACACTAAATATTTGTCCTTATGCCACAGATGAGTATAGTCCTAACACTCAACAAGAAAACTTCTTTTTGCAGCATATGGAGACCATTACAGAAAATCATAGCCAATCAAATTCAGAGCTATGAAGTCCAGTCCCAATGGGTACATCTACAATACAACTCCTAAGGCTCCAGGATCTTGTGGAAGAGGAAGTGGAAAGATTAAAAAAATCAGAGGCTCAGAGAGTTTGGTGTGAGATTGTGTCTTCTAGTAATGTAAGAAGCAGCACTTATAAAGTCTCACAAATAAGACTGCCTTAATATGAGTTGAACAAGAATGATACCAATGGAAATGCAAACATGAAGAGGGAAAAGTCTCAACTCTACATAAAGAACTATGGGCGACTGAGGAGTGCTGGGAGTAGGGAAAGTGGTCCTCCCCAGGGAAGAGCACACCAACTGATTGTCTAACGCCAAATGCTCAGCCCTGAAAACTTACAGGAAAGTAACATTACATGGAATGAGCAGGTTGTGTTTATATATTTAGAAATTTATATGTGTATACACATATAGATTCATGTAACAGCACTTAATTTTAAAAAAGAAGCTACAAATTTGAAAGGGAATAAGGAGTATATGGAAGGATTTGGAGGCAGGAAAGGGGAGAAATATAATTATAATCTCAAAAATAAAAACAGCAGAAAAAAATTTAAAGCCTAGTATGGTGATGTGTACTCAGCAATCTCAGTGCTGATAGAGAATGTTGAACTATAGTCCCTGGAGCTGACCGGCTAGCCAGCCTGGCCTAATCAGTTGACCCCAGGTCCCAGCAGAACTAGTCTCAAAAAGGCAGTGTGAGGCTCATGAGGTAAGGCAGAAGTTGGTCCATACGTGCATGCATGCATATCATGCAGCCACCATACACACACGAACACACACAGAGCATTCTGTCCTATCAGGGACAAAAGAAAGGATAGGTTCATAGTTCTGTGATAGAGATGCAGCAGTGTCTGCCTGTCATGAGCAGATGTCAGAATCCTCAAAAAGGGAGCCTGGGACCTTCCTATTTTCCATGCCCTACCTTCTCCCAAACAATTCCATGCCCTCAGCTCTCCAGCGTCATCCATCCCAGTCTACCTATCCACCACCTCCCACCTGCTCCCTCCAACTGCAGCAAGGGCACAAACACTGTCTTTAATTATCTTTAACTGTGTGTGTCTGTCTTTCTGTCTGCATGTACAAACGTGTGAGCATGAGTAAGAGTTACCTATTTCTTGACATGGGATATCTCACTGAACTGACCTGGGTTCATTGAGCAGGCTAGACTGTCTGGGCAGCAAAAGCCCTAGAGACCCTCCTGTCTTCACTGCCCAGTGTCAGGATGACAAGCATATGCCACCATGTCTGGCTTTTTAAAGTGGGTTCTGGGGGTGGGACTTCTCAGGTCCTCATGCTTCCAAGATTAGCACTTCGCCAACCAAGCATCTCTCCCCAGCCCATTTTCCATACTTGATCTTCTTCTTGCCCTGGGCTTTCCAAGGCAAAGCATTATTGGAAACATTTCACAAGGTTACATTAAAAAAAAAAAAAACTCACCATAATTCATCACAGATTTTGGGAAAATATGAAACCTAGTATTTAGCACAGGGTGTTACTGTTCTATCACATGGTAACAGGCCTGTTTTTCTATCTCTGCTAGAATGAACTTTTTGTTTTTAATATATTTAAAGTTCTATTTAAATATCATAGATGTGAGGTTTTTTTTTAATGTTCTGGGGTATTTTCAGAAACAGTTTATATCCACCAGCCCCCCATAGTGTGTCCTGGTCAATCCAGGACTCAATGCTGCGAGAACCCCATGGTGTGTCCTGGTCCATAGGGGATTCAGCAGAGTGAGAACATCAGACAGAGTTCCAGCCGAAAAGGAGCCTGAACTGACCCGGAAAAGCAGGATGCAGGGACTGTGCAGCGTACCTCTTTCTTAATAAACAAACACCCTGGCAAACAGGGCACAAAGAACTGACATCCTCTTCTTTCCGTGGATAAGCCCATCCAGAAATGAGTTTTCTTTCCAAAAGGGAGGGCTAACAAGAAAACAGATAGTTATGTAATCAAATTCTGAATTTTCTCACTGGGTAAATCACCAGTGGGAGTTATGTATGTATTTTTATTTTGCCAGTGAACTAAACTATATTTAGTCTAGTTCTGCTGCAACAGACAGAGAATATTCAATGACCTTGAAACCAGACATGACCTAAAAAAGAAGTCAAACCCTGAGTGAAGATGAAAGCCCACTAGATGTAATAGAGATGAGGAAGAGGGAGGGATGGAGACCAACAGTATTAACTCATTCTCTCTCTCTCTCTCTCTCTCTCTCTCTCTCTCTCTCTCTCTCTGTGTGTGTGTGTGTGTGTGTATACATGCACATGTATGCATGTGGGTATGGAGGTCAGAGGTCAACTTCAGAGCTGTTCTCAGGTGCCATCCACATTGTTTTGGCATACAAGGTCTCCACTTACTTGATCACCTGCGAAGCTAGGCTGTGAGCCCAGGAATCCTCCTGTCTCCTCCACAGCACTGGGATTACAAGCAGATGCCACAACATTGAGCTTCTTTTACACGAATTCTGGCAACTAAACTCAGTTCCCCATGTTTGCAAGGCAAGCACTTTACCAACTGCATTACCTCCCCAGCCCTGTCCATAAACCTGAGGAACAAATGATGTGGAAACAGGATGAGTAGAGGAAGGACTGGTGGCATGAGCACTTGAATCAGTACTCAGTGTACTGAGTAGAACAGCCCTCCCTGGGGTGATGGCCTCAGCCAGTCTAGCGAAGACTTCAGTGAAACAAATTATGAAAAATGAGCACAAAGGAGTTCTGCCTCTTCGTCTTCAGTCTGAGATCAAACTTCTTCAGACACAGATTCAAACTAGGCCACAACTCTTGTGTCAGCAGCTTGACAACTCCAAATCTTGCAATGTCTTCTTGGTCCTCTTAGTTGTGTAAGCCAATTTTTATTACACACAGGCACACACATATACACAGAGAGGAAGAGAAAGATAGAGAGAGAAGGGGGGCTCATACAGTGGAGTTGCATCCTATCTTGCTATGACAGAATACCTGACCAAAACAACTGAAGGAAGGCAGCTTATTTTCACTCACAGTCTGAGAGCAGACAGTCCATCATGGTGAGGAGGGCAGGGCAACAGGAGCTTGAGGCAGCTGGTCACATGGCATTCACAGTCTCGAAGAAAGAGATGAATACTGGTGCTCAGCTCGTTTTCTCCTTTTTATTTAGAACAGAAGCCCAGCCTATAAAATGGCACTACCCACATTTAGGGCAGGTTTTCCTATCTCAATTAACCTAATCAAGAAAATCCTTCAGAGGCAAGCCTCATGGCTAACCCAGTCTAGACAGTCCACCACAACCATGCCCATTTCCTAGATGACTCTATATTCCAACAATCAATATAAAAACCATCACGTATGCTAAGAAAGCTTCCATGAGTTGAAACTACTGTAAGTAAAAATGCACTTAATATTGCTGATCACTAGAACACCTTGACTTAGGCTTGCCTACTTTGACCAGGCACAAATCCATTACACAGTAGGACAGAATCACTAACAGAAACTCTATTCCATAATGCAGTACTGAGAAGTGTTTGTGGTTTATCTTACTATACTGAAAGTAAAGAGAGAATATGGCTATACCCTTGTATCATCATATAGAATAACTGTAAGTAGCATCACTATATCAGACAACTATGTGTGCATATCTAATATGCCTAACAGAAGTACTGAGGTCATATCACAGGTCCTACCAGACCAATGAAGGGAAAAGACAAACAGATAGACAGACAGACAGACATAACCTGGCAAATTGAAATAAAACATGCAGAAAAAGGGCTGACAAGAACTGGGGATATAGCTTGGTGGGAGAGTACCTATCAAGCTGAGGAAACAGAGTACCTAACTCACATGTGAGGTGCTAGGTTAGATTCCCAGCATGACCAAAAAGAAAGACAGAGAGAAGGAAGGAAGGAAGGAAGGAAGGAAGGAAGGAAGGAAGGAAGGAA
>NW_026585504.1:60616931-60671073 GCF_907164565.1 Psammomys obesus | reverse complement strand
GAAGGAAGGAAGGAAGGAAGGAAGGAAGGAAGGAAGGAAGGAAGGAAGGAAGGAAGGAAGGAAGGAAGGGCAGAAAGAAGGGCAAGGCAGGCACCAGATATAAAGAGATAACACAGAAACCAACACAATAATGAAAGCATATAGACACATAGTTATCCAAACAAACAGAATTCAAAACAGACAACCACAGAGAAGACAAGAGAAGCAACAAAAAATTTCCTGATGCAGTCTGTGATTTCCTTTGGGGCTTTGTTTCTGTATTTAAGGGAGCACATGGGAGTGGTAGACATGACCATCACATTTCAACCTCCTCTCTTCCAAAACACCTGCCAGCAGCCCACCTGCACCAACTGCACAGTGCCTGGGGGCATCAGCCCTGACATCTTACTGATACTTGGATGCAAACTCACAGCTGCTTTGCAGGCCTGAGACCTGGTTTCACTTCTGCAGGTGACACCTTGTAATCTAGACAGCACACCACAGACTGGACATCTCAGCACAGCTGCCAACCAGAGTCACCCAAGGACCTGGAGCTTCCCTGAACAACTCTATTCAAATCTCCAGGGCTGTGGCATTGGTACACTGCTGTGTGCTCATTGCAAGTGGCCATATTTGATGTATAGGACAGTTTGAATATAAGACAGTCACTATTCACAATTTACATTTTTTTCCCTCCCCAACTATTAATTTTGAGACTCAGTCTTGTGATTTAGCCCCAGCTAGATAGGTTACTCCCATCTCTAAAGATTTATTGACAGTTAACTATTGCTAAGAGGAGGGGGGCATATGAGGCCCCACCCCTCTCTTTGGATATATGTGCAGTTAACTGTTATTGGTGAGGGAGAGACATTTTCTTCAGTTGTGGAGCCAGCAGCAAGATGCCCATGCTAGAGTAAACAATTCCTCAACCATGCTCCCATAGTTAAACTCATTGGTATACACGCACACACACACAACCACACACGCACATACGCATGCATGAGCACGCACACATACACGAAAGTAGGAAGGAGATCAACAGGGCTACATGGGGCAAAGAAGGGAAAATGAAAGGACAATATTATATGAAAATGCCAAAATGAAACTGACTAATATGTAATTAATATATGGTAATAAGAATTGTTAAAAGTTAATATGTACATTAAAAAATCTTCATATGCACATTTTAAAAGGTGGAGATCAGAAAGAGGAAATCTTTACCAAAGGCAGACAGACAGAATGAGAGCATCGCAGAAGCAGGTTGAAACACCAACATTGCTCTCTAGCACAACACACGACCACACACCCAGGAGGCCCTGGGGCTGGGAGCAGAAGGGAGGAGGTGTGTTGGCAATGAGAACAGAACCCAGTACTGTACCACTGAGCCCCACCCCTATCCATACATTCAATTCCGGCTTTGAGAGCTATAGGTCCTTCTGTCTTAGCTGGGGCTCGTCTGAGAAATACCCATCAAAGCAGGAACCTCTGGAAGGCAGGGAGGATGAGGAGCTAAGCCCCTTCATTGACTTTCATTAAGCTCACGGGGTGGGAAGAGGAGCACAGGGATTCCACAGAACTTTCTGCAGTTTTGTGTTTATTAGTCTTAATTCCAGAGTAACAAAAATGTTTTTCCTGGCTCACCGGAATGGAGCCTACACCGTTCATTAAGAAACACTGCCATCTACTGCCATATGATCACCTTTGTTCTTGTAAACCAAGAAAAGTAATTACACGTGGTTGTTTATGCTCTAATTATGAATCGTCTTCAGGACAAAACCCTCCTTTCCAAATGTCTGTTCTGCACTTAAAGCCACAAATGACAACTGGGTTTGGAATTAGACTAGAGCTTTCAAATATCGGTCTTGAAAAATGGTGCCTACAAATTAGGATGCACATAGGTGGGGCAGCAGGGACTTAGCTTAAGAGGTCACAACAACCACATCTAATCTTCAGACCCTCTTAAGGAGTTACACAGCCAACCCAGAAGGGCATGGCTCTGCATCCTACAAAGTCAGGTACCTAAACATCAACCTAAATATAAATGCACTGGCTATACAGAAAATAATTAAAAAAAAAAAAACATCATGAGCATGCAGAGGCTATGGAAGTGGCTGGCAGAGCTTGTCTGGTACACACAGAGCCCTGTGTTCCGTCCCCGGCAATGCATGAATGGGCTACAGTGGCACATATCTGCAATCCCAGCACTTGGGAGGTAAAGGCAAGATCAGCTGAGGTCCTCTGTTCAGTGCGCACACTTAACCACTAATCTCTCTCTCCAGCCCCAACACCAGCCTTTGCACAACAATAAATCACACTGATAAACAGCGCACACAGCTTGAAATAGGGGTAACATCTGATTAATTTTTTTAATAATTTTTACTGAAATTCGGCCATGTTGTTTTCATGGCTTCTATATCATTAATCCAGACATTAGCAACAGCAAAGCTGAGGCTGGGCAGGAGCTTTATGCATTGTCAGTGAAAATGTGAATTGGTCTAGACACAGTGGGACTCAGCATGTAAGTTCATTAAAATTTAAAAAAAAAAATAGAATGACCACAGAATGCAGCTACACCCCTCCTGGATCCCTAAGGAAGCAAAGGCAGCACTCAGTACAGACAACTGCAAACCGTGTTTATCCTGGGGCTACTAAAAATAGCGGAGTCCTGAGTTCAGCCTAGACACCCACGGACAGATGAACATAAAGAAAACAGGGTATAGTAGCTGCGCAAAGTAGCACACGCCTGTAAGCCCAGCACTCGGGGAGGCAAAGGCAGGCAGATCTCTGTGAGTCTGAGGCCAGCCTGGTCTACAAGTGATTCTAGGACAGCCAAGGTTACGTAGAGAAACCCTGTCTCAACAAAAGAAAAGGAAGGAGGAAAGGAAGGAAGGAGGGAAGGAAGGAAGGAAGGAAGGAAGGAAGGAAGGAAGGAAGGAAGGAAGGAAGGAAGACAGGGTATGCATACAAAAGGAATCTTGCTCACCCACAGAGAACAGAACAGTTTGGAGGAAAATGTATGGAAGAGAGGACATCAGGTTGAGCAGAACGAGCCCAACAAAGAAAGATATGTATTGACAGGTGTAGTGCACACTTGTGACCCAGCACTTGGAGGTGAAGGCAGGACCGTCGGAAGTTTAAGGCAATTCTCAGCTAGCTTTGAATCTGAGGCCAGTCTGAGCTACATGAGACTCTATATCAACAACAAAAAAAAAAAAAAAAAGGAAGAAAGGAAAGAAAGAAATGGAAGGAGAAAAAGAGAAGGGAAGAGGGGGAAAGGGTAGAAAGGAGAAGGAAGAAAATAAAGAAAGGTATGGTGTTTTTCAGAAATGGAATTTTTAAAACCATGAAAGTAAAAAGACTAAAGAGAAAAGGGGTCAGAGAAGTAGAGGGAATATCTGACAGCAAGGAACGCTGAATGTGATCAAAGTATGTTACATGCATCTGTGAAAAAGCCAGGATGAAGTTATCTTTTGTAAGTAACATACACTGACTAAAATTGGGGGCTGGAGAAATGGCTCAGAGGTTAAGAATACTGGCTGTTCTTCCAAAGGTCCTGAGTTCAATTCCCAGCAACCATATGGTGGTTCATAACCATCTATAGTGAGATCTGGTGCAGAATACTGTATAAATAAATAAATAAATAAATAAATAAATAAATAAATAAATAAATAGGAGTAGTCACACACACACACACACACACACACACAAGAATGGCAAAGTTGAATGATTGTGGAAGCCCGTACGATGCATGAGGCTGAACACATTTTCCCATTGGCCTTTTACACAGACAGTGTGGCTGTCAGATTCTATTTTATTAACTTTTCTGCATTTGTTGTATTTTACAAGTAATGCACACACATATATCATACCTATAATAAATCTATTTCCTTTACAAGAACAACTAACTCTTCCTCTAATTAAATACGTTGATTACCTAAGCAAACTGTACTTGCATCCACAGCTGATTTGACTCAGAAAACACACATCTGCAGGAGAAGAAATCATCAGCTTTCCCTTCAAATGCCTTAATGATGTTTCTTAAAGACAGCTGGATGGTATGAGAAGGCACTCGCAACAAGGGCCTGGCCAAATGGTGCTGCATTTCTATTTAAATTGCTCTTAGAAGATAGAACCAGGTATCTGTAAACACAACATAACTCCACGGAGGAGTTCACCCCATCCATTTATGCGGTGATGCGGGGAAAGACGGAGTAACCTTCTCTCTGCGTCCAGTGACTCGGCTGGTCAAAACTCTTTATGTAGAATCTACCATGAAAAACTTTCCTATAATTTTAATGCAAAATAAATATTTCTGAAATGTTTTCTGCCTGCCCCTGCCTTTCACACAGAGGTGAAAACACACTTTTCTTTGTAATTCAGTCTCACTGTGGCACCAAGGTGGGAGTAAAATGGTTCTCAAACATACAGGTTGGCCTTTTATACTGTTAGAGGATTCTTTTTTTTTTTTTTTTTTTTTCTTCCTTGTTTGGTTGAGACAGGGTTTCTCTGTGTAAGAGCTCTGGCTGTCCTGAAACCCACTCTGTAGACCAGGCTGGCCTCAAATTCACAAAGATCCACCTGCCCTGCCTCCAGAGTGTTGGGATTATAGGTGTGGGCCAACACTACTTTTATTGGATTCTAACAAGTAAAATGGATAAAAAGAAACTGAGGAGATGAAGAGTGGGGCTGGGGTGGAGGCGGAGCTATCTCATCCACTTCATCTCCCTGCTCCTCAGAGCCTTCCCACCATGGAGGCATGGCTGGAAGCCTCCGAGGTGCTGTACAGAGATGGAGAGAAGGATGTTGCTGACCTTGATGACATGTTTCCCTCAGGGGCTGCCCAAACCTTTAAACTTCACTGTGCTTTGTAATGTCCTCAGGGTCCACAGTTCCTCTTTGTGGCTGTGAGTCTTTCTTGGAATCCTGGCTCCTCTGCTGGCCCACCCTTGCTGCCTCTGCTTCCTACATCTAGGGACTGAAAACCAACAGGCTTCCTGGAAGGGAAGCATAATGGTTAATCTTAATGTAAACCTGACGGGATTTAGTCACCACAGGAAAAAAAAACCTTTGGGGATGTCTCTAATGGAGTTTCTATATTGTAATAACTGAGGGAGGAAAACTCATCCTTTTAAATGTAGGTTTCACCATTCTGTGGCTTCAGTGTTGAACTGAGTAAAAGGGAAATTGAGGTAAGCATTCATCTCTCTCTGCTTCCTAACTGTGCATGCAATCTGACCAGTGCCTCAAGCTCCCACTGCCCCATTCTCCTCACATGATGGACTGTGCCCCTGAACTATGAGGGCACATAAATAAACTCTCTCTTCCTTAACCTGCTTCTGTTGCATCTCTTGCTTGAATTAGTAACATGGTCTTTGCTTCCTGGAACCCCAGTGATCCATTCTGACGGTCAAACACCGCTATTCCTGTCAGCTTTCCAGGCTCACAAATGCACAGAGACTCACTCCAGCCGCCTCTACACACCTCTACCCACATGCTGTGACGTTGCCCTTTCCTGGCCTTCCTGCCCAAGGGCTGAACCTCTAGTACAAGATCCGAGGACTTATCGGGTTTCTTCTGTGTCTTTCAAATCATTGCTAGTTATCCTATTTGGTTTTGATACAGAATTAGACATTTTTAATACACATGAACAATCATAATTCACTCCTATAAGATATGCTAAATCTACAGAGGTCAACTCAAATATTAGCAGAATAAACAGATCATACTCTGTTTCCAAAAGAAGAGAGCCTCACTACCTATATCTCATTTTAACTGAGTGACTCCCTCCCCACCAAAAGAGATCATTTCAAGCTGGGCACAGTGGTGCATGCATGTAATTCCAGCACTCAGGGAGGCAGAGGCAGGTGGATCGCTGTGAGTTCAAGGCCAGCCTGGTCTACAAAGGAAGTCCAGGACAGCCAAGGCTACACAGAGAAACTCTGTCTCAAAAGAACAAAAAAAGAAAGAAAGAAAGAAAGGAAGGAAGGAAGGAAGGAAGGAAGGAAGGAAGGAAGGAAGGAAGGAGAAAAGAGATCATTTCAATAAATATGCTACTATAACTGTTAATATCTATCTGAAATGAGAATATTCCTCTAAAAAATGAGTTGCCCAAATTAATAAAAGTAGTTACAGCCTTATCATGGTTACTTTTAATTGTCAACTTGACACAAGTTAGAATCTCCTAGGAAGAAAGTTTCAATGAGGGACTGTCTAGATCAGGCTGGTGTGTGGGCCCATCTGTGGGGGAGTGCGTGCGTTGATTAGGGTGATTAGGAAGACACAGCTCACTGTGGGTGGCACCTTTTCAGGGGTTTGGGCCCTGGACTGTCTAAGAGTAGAGAAAGAACTGAGTAGAGGCATGCATGCGGATGACTTCCTGCATCCCACTCGTAACTCTCGGATGACTAGTTGTTCAGGTTCCTACTGCTGTGACCTCCCTGCTTCATGTACTGTAATCTGGAACTGTGGGGGAAAATAAACCTTTTCTCTCATGGTTTGCCTTTTATCCAGGTTATTTTAACACAGCAACAGTAAGCAAACACTATTGTGTGACCCAATTCATGTGTTGAAACCTAATCCCCAAAATTATGATATTGAGAGGTGGGGGATCCTTTGGCAAGTGATAACATTCTAAGTGGGGCTTTCGCCAATAGAACTGGTGCCTTATGGAGCTATCCCATGAAAGCTCCTTATGCCTTCTACTGTGTGAAGGTAGGCCACGAATATCTGTCTACGAGCCTGGGGATGTTTGCTGAGCACTTGCTCAGCATACATCAAGCCTTGGGTTACATCTCCAGCACTGCAGGGTAGAAAGTCTGCATTCACGGAGCCAGGCATGGTAGCACATGCTTGTAATCCTAGCACTCAGGGAGGCAGAGGCAGGTGAATCTCTGTGAGTTTGAGGCCGTACTGGTCTACAAAGCAAGTCTGGGACTGCCAAAGCTAAAGAGAGAAACCCTGCCTCAAAAAAAAAAAAAAAAAAACAAAAAAAAAAAAAAAAATCTGACCTCATTTTCTGGTTTTGAAAACCCACTAATTCCTGAGCTTGCCCTAAAATCAGGTCACGTAATCTCTCCAGTCCCAAGACACCTTGGAAAGTCCCTTCCCACCTGTATAAGCCCCCATCCTGCTCAACTCTCTGCTGCTTCTCACCGAAGCAGAGGAAACCGTCCTCTTGTGTCTCTCCCAATAAATCTCTTGTGTGAAGTTTGTTGTGCAGACTTTGTGGTATTCCTCGGCTCCTGACTGCCAGCATGAATTTCCCCTCATGGCTGCAACTCTTGTGTTGAGGAAACCTCCCCCCTCCAAGAGCTGTAACACTTACCAAGCACTGCATAAACCAGGCATGGTGGCCTACTCCAGTGCTGTAAGGGAGAGGCAGGAGTTCAAAGTTTACTTTGCTACATAGAGAAATTGAGATCAGTCTGGGCTAGATACCCTGTCAAGAAAACAAAATGAAAAAAAAAAGAAGAAGAAAAGGAAGGAGGGAAAGAGATGGGCAGAGGAAAATATATCTGTTTATGAGCCAGCAGACACAGAATCTGCCAACACTTCGATCTTGTCTTGGTCTTTGCAGCCTTCAGAAAAGTGGCCAATAAGTTGTTTATAAGCCACCAATTTAAGAAGTCAACTATAAAAGATCAAATTGACCATGGAAATCATGCCCCACCTTAAGTAATTAACAGATTCCTGAAAAAGACTAGAGTTAAGTATTTAGCTGAATACGAACCCACACAGGAGTAGGGCATTAGACTGTCCCAAGATGTGAGAACCTAAAATGAATCCCCAACATAGCAAAAAATAAAATAAAGTACATCATCCTAGAAACAGAAAATCCAAGAAAACCATTACACTGACACAAACTACGGTAGATTATGGAAAGCTACCACATTTTCAAAGCTACCACACAGATTCCCAGCTCTTTTAATTTGCTAGAAAGATAAAGAACAAAATCTTTTTTTCATATTTCATTTGAGAAGATGTGAAACTTATCATTTCTATCAAACAAATATCAAATTCATACATTACAAAAATCATCTTAACCATATCAGAAGGATGTCAAGCCATAAAGGATTATTCAACAGCCAGGTACAAAGTGATAAAACTCAATGTACACCCAAACAACTTCAAAAACTGTTACCACATTCTGGGTGAAAATATTAACAGAAAACACACACACACTTTAAACTAGAACCAGAGCACCTGTCCTGATGCTATTGAAGTGTTTTATTAACTAAACTCACTGAAAAACTAAAGGCCTTGAAATCAG
Organism: Psammomys obesus; assembly: GCF_907164565.1. NCBI lineage: Eukaryota > Metazoa > Chordata > Mammalia > Rodentia > Muridae > Psammomys > Psammomys obesus. The sequence goes on along the minus strand of NW_026585504.1, from coordinate 60,662,825 downwards.
ACAGAAATGCCTTGGGGACCCCCTGGTGGTGATCTTGGGAGTAGTATAGAAATAACCCTAAATCACATGATTAGGGCAGCCAGAGCCTGAGAACTGGCTTTGTGGGTTGCCATCTGCCTAACTTCCAGCACTTTCAGTGAGGATCGTTTATCTCCCTCAACCACGATTGAGTAGATCTCTCTTTAAGCAGCCTCCAAACAAACAAAAAAGTCCTTTTTTTTCACTCTCCGTTGGCTGTTTCTCAGCTACACCCCACATCATCCCTTTCATTCATTTTTCTTCACACTATAGACATTTTCATTTTCAAAATGAAAATCTGTGTTGCTGGGTACCCTTCATTTTGAAGTTTTAATTTTATGTATTTTTAAATAATGTGCATTCATGTGTGTTTGTGTATGTGTACATGTGTGTCTGTGTGAGGTTATGTGTACATGAGTGTAGTTGCCCACAGAGATCTATTAGGCCTGCCTCGGATCTCCTGAACTGGAGTTACAGGTAGTTGTGAGGTGTCTGACATGGGTGCAGGGCACAGAACTTGAGTCCTCTGCAAAAACAGTATACTCTCTCAAGCACTGAGCCGTCTCTCCAACACCACACTACCCTTCAATGGCTTTCTATTAACTTAAAGCACAAATCACTCTCTAATTTATTTTGGGTTATGAGTCCTGTAAGACAGGACTCACCTCCCCAGACCCACCCCATGATCACATCTACTTAGATTTCCTAACACCTACCACGGGAACTTTTTCTCCTTTCCTTAAGCTTTCCTGGCACTAACCTCCACTAGCACTTTACCTAATTTGTCTTGAATGGCACACCATCTCTCCCTCTCTGTTCACCCTCCATCACTGCATCCATCTCAGCTTGTCATTCATCTCTAGGTGCCGTGGTGGTTCATCATCATTACAGGATCTGGAGTCACCTAAGAGAAGCCCCTCTGGGCATGTCTGTGAGGGCATGTGAAGTAACTGTGAGGGCCCTTTTCCATAGAGGTGTAACCATGAATGTAGGTGGCACCATCCCATAGGCTGGGGTTCAGATTAAATAAAACTACAAATCCCAGCGTTCATCTCTCTCTGCCTCCTGACCACAGATGAAATGTGACCAGATGTTTCACACTCCTGCTGCCATGCCTTCCCCACCATGATGGACTGCACCCTCAAACTGTGAGCCAGAATAAACCCTTCTTTCCTTACCGTTGTTTTGTCTGGCATTTTGTCAGAGCAACAAGAAGTAACCCATACTGATACTCCATCTGGAAATGTCTGTGTCATGTACTTGTGCTATTCAACACCATAAGACTCAAGACTTTTCCAAAGAGCAAATACTTTGTCATGTCACCTCAACTATCCTTAAGTTATACTTATAGATTGTATAATCTCCCTATACTTACGCTTTTAAAAAACAAAATCAGAGATAGTGAGTTGGCTCTGTGGGTAAAGCCACTTGCCAAACCTGATAACTGACTTCAATCCCCAGGAACCAAATAGTACAAGGAAGAAACTGATTACCACAAGCTTTACTCCAACTGCTACAAGAACCCAGAGGCATGTACATGCTGTCTACCTATCTATCTATTTATCTATCTATATATCTATCTATCTATCTATCTATCTATCTATCTATCTATCTTATCTCCTCTCTCTCTCAATAAATATTTTTGAGTTTTAGAAAGAAATAAAGATTTAAGTTAAAAAATCAAAACACTGGCCAAACCATAATATAACAATAGCAATTAATAATATAATAATAGAAATAATAATATAATAATATAAATAATTTAATAATAGAAATTAATAACAACAAAAAAACCTATTTCAGGGGCTCCAAAGATGACTCAGGGACAAAGAGCACTTGCTGCTTTTGCAGAGGAACAGAGTTTGATTCTCAGCACCCATGTCAATCAGCCCACAATCACCTGTAACTCCAGCTCTAGAGTAACTGGTGCTCTCTCTTCTGGCTTCTGCAGGCATCTGTACCCACGTGTGCACACAGAGAGAGAGAGAGACAGAGACAGACACACAAAAAAACCTAAAAAAAATAAAATAAACATTCTTAAACTGTGTATTTAAATAGGTAAATTCCTAGTCACTTGAAAGACTTTAAAAAGCCATTTCATGCTTGCTTCCACTTCCACATTCAAAACTCTGTGGAAGAAAAAGCCCCACATGCAGACCATTACAGGGTTACTGTGCCTGTGACTCACACACCATCAGCAGCTTTGCCACCAGGGACAGGGTTTGCAAAGAGATGACAAACTCTCACCATTTCAGACAATAAAGACAAAACTTTCTCTGAACTGGTGCAGAATGTGAAGCTATGAGACAGCTTTACCAACAAGGATTAAAGAGACACCTGCTTTAAAGGAGATTCATGATAACAAAAGTCAAAAAGGCTTTAGACTTTTAAGTTACATTGGTATGGACCAGGGAAATGGCTCAGTGAATACGGGCCTGAAAAACTGACATGAGTTCAACCCAAGAGACGCAGCCTGATGCTGTGGCACATCTGAATTCCCAGCATGCCTATGATGAAATGGAAGGTAGAGACAGGAGAATCACCCAGGAGCTCACAGACAGCAAGCCTGGACTTTGTAGCACAGTGCCAAAAACAAGAGAGCAAGGTAAAAGGACTGACTCCAGATGGTTGTCCTCTGACCTCAAGTGTACAAGGCCTCTCACACAGACCTTCACCCAGGCATGTGTGTTGGGGGTTGGTCTGGTGCTGTGTGTTTTCACTCTAATTATTTGCCCCAAGATCTGGTTGCTGCCCAGATGAGCAGACACTCACCCCAAAATGATGTTTGTAACATTGCCTAAAATCTTATTCCTGTTTGACCAATAAAAATCCAGCACACCTAGGCAGGGCAAATAGGGTAGGTGTGGCCAAAGTTCTCAAGCTTTGGGGAGAGGAGGATCTTGGGAAGGAGGAGAGGAGATAGAAAGGGAAGGAAGGAGGAAGGGTTAGCATGGAAAGGAACACATGGCTGGTATAGATGGAAGAATTGGCCCAGATGAAGAACATTAGCAAGTATTTAGAATTGGGATGGGAGGTAGCCCAGCTAGGAATGGTTAAAGCAGATGGCATGGGAAGGGGGCTAGGAGATAATGGGATAGAGTAGGTGGAATTATCTGCTCAGCCCAAGGTAAAATAAGGCTATTATAAAATCTATCCAGTGTCTATGTCCCCTACTGATTATATTAGTGAGTTAGATAGTATCACCATAATAATTATAGGCTAATGATAAACATTATTAGACCCTACCGTTAAATTAATAACACATGTACTTTCACACACACGTACATATGGGGAGGAGTGGACAGACAGGCAGAGCGAAAAGAGAGAGGGAAGAGAAAGTGAGGGAGGAGTAAGGGAGAAAAAGAGAGACTCTAATATGATATAAATGACTTGGAAATATGATAGTATCTGTCAGAAAAAAAACACTTAGAAAGTTATGAAGCAAGGTAGTACTGGGTTAAAGATTGGAAGAGTGAGATGTATTCTTCAGATGCATTAATATAATGGAAAATACCTTGGAGATATACATGACATGGAACTCAGCTCAAAGTTCAGATAACTAAACACATGACTACTCAGAAAATATTTGGTAATCCAGTATGAAGACAGACAGCTCCTTGTGTCTTGGACTGACTATACTTTGAGCTGTAGAGTGTGTAATATTCCATTCTCCTCACACAAAATGTCTCTAACTGTGCGCTAGAACAGATAAAAATGTTCTTACAAACTGCACCACCTTCCTCAGTAGTCACACTGCCCCGTGGGAAAGTAATAAAAATGTCACCCATAAAGTGTAACCTCTTTACATGCTCCCGAAGACCCCTGCTTCTTCCGTGTGATGATTCAGTCACTGAGAAATGCTCCCAACTTCTCCTATACTGAAAATATTTACAGGAACAATTTCACTCATCAAGCATGCACAGATTTTTCCATGTCATTTCCCAAACAGCACAGAAGAATACCCAGCTACACAACATTTACATTATATTAAGTGTTACAAGTCATCTAGACGTGATTTGACTCCGGGGGATGTGCCTAGGTTATATGCAAACACTACAGCATTCTATTTTTAAAATTTATTTTTTTTAAAGGAAGAGGATGAAATTTATTCTATGTTACATATATTTTTATATTTTTCCTCACAATTTATTCATTATATATCCCGATTGAAAACTTATTTTTTAATTGTGTGTGTGTGTGTGTGTGTGTGTGTGTGTGTGTGTTGTGCAAATGGTTCAGTGCCTGCAGAGACCAGAAGAAGGCATCAGATGCCCTAGACCTGGAATGGAGTACAGGTGTGAGATGTCTCTTGTGGATGCTGGGAAAGATCTTGAGTGCCGCTGTCTGAGTGGTAAGTGCTCTTAACCGCTGAACCATTTCTCCAGTCCCTCACCATTCTATGGAAGAGATGTGAGCTCTAGTGAATTTGGGTTTGGTCTGGGAAAAGTCACACACACACAAAAAGATAATACTCTTGGATGGCAAGTCTTAAAATGTTTCATGTTATAATTACTACATGTTAAGTCTCTGCCTGATGTGCTTATCTTATGATTTATTAGGCAGTATTTATCAAGCAATATAAATCTACCAATTTGCAGAATATGTTGGTGTAAGTATCAGGTCGAAGCGGTTGACAAGACTGAAATTGGGATAGGGACTGAAGTAAAAAGAAACTCTGAAGAATAAACTTAATCCATCTTATATCTATGATATTAGGATCTTTTTAAAAATTAAGCATAGTGCATAATCAGGAGGTAAGGAGATGGCTCAGCAAGTAAGGGCATTTGTTAAGCCATCATGAGAGCCTACATTCAACTATCCAGCATTCACATAAATCTTCTCACCCTGAGCTGTGGGTAGATGGCGAAAGGAGGATCACTGTAGCTTGCTGGCTGACAATCTTTCTCCATATAGAGCAACTCTATATCAAGGAATAAGGAAGAGAGTGACAGGATAGGACACTCATACATGCACATACAAACATATGTAAATACACAGAGTATACACAGACACACACCAAAACATTTTGTTTTTAAAAATTAGTTATTTCAATGACTAGAAAAGCAATTAAGATGTTTGTGAAGGATAAAAAGCTCCATTCAGTATAACATTTCCAAGAATTGTAATGAATGAAGCATGAAGTATAAACAGCAGCCAAGATTCAGAAAGGAGCCTAGTCAGGAGAAAAACATCATCTCTTTTTAAAGGACAAATTTAAATTACGCATTTTAAATTAAGATGTAATAGCACAAGTGTTACTTAGAACTATGGCAATATTTACCAAAAAATGAGTTTAGGAGGATAAAGTAAGTGACCATGGGGACAACAGATGTGGGAGTCTCATTTTTCATTGTAAACGTCACAACACTCTCTTCTTTCTATGTATGCATCTATTATCTTAGTAACTTTTTAGTGCTTGTGAAAGGAAGTGTTTATCCCTTTGTGTCGTGTTTTTAAAACACTGTGATTTAATACATAATTTAAGCCAGAATAACAATCCAAATCCTCAAGAATACAAAAGAGCACTGAACTTGAACTTCAACAGTTCCATGGGAACTTCAAAACTATGTGGATTTTTCAGGCAGTCATGCAGGAGCTCAGCACTTGGGGCAAACTATACATTTCTAAGAGGCTTTTTGGCTATAAGTTACTTTATTGCCTGAAAAATGGGACCTAATCTGCAGGCACGGTCCATATTTCCCTTTGTGATATAAATTGATCTCTCATCATACCTCGTTTAAAGATTTACTTATTTACTTCATATATTTGAGCGCCGTATCTACATGTACACTTGTTGCCAGAAGAGGGCATCAGATCTCATTATAGATGGCTGTGAGCCACCATGTGGTTGCTGGGAATTGAACTCAGACTTCTGGAAGGACAGGACTCTTAACCACTGAGCCATCACCCCAGTTCCATCACTCAACATACTTTAAAAACTTTTGTTGTTGTTGTTTGTTTTTCGAGACAGGGTTTCTCTGTGTAGCCTTGACTGTCCTGGTCTCACTTTGTAGACCAGGCTGGCTGGAAACTCAGAGATCTGCCTGCCCCTGCCTCCTTGAGTGCTGGGATTTAAAGGTATGCACCACCAAGGCCAGCTCTTTAAAAACATTTTTAAAGCTTTGTTTTGTGTTTATTTATGTGTGCTTACAAGTACGGTACCCACAGAAGACAGAGTCAGATTCCCTGTAGCTGGTGTAACAGAGGTTTGTGAACCATCTGATTATGGACCCTGGAAACCAGGCTCAGTCTTTTGCAAAAACAGTGGGTGTTGCTAATCATTGAGCTACCTTAAACTTTTTTTTTAATTATTCAGGGTCTCATTATGTATTTCTCTGGCCTGGAACATACTATGTAGACCCGGATGACCTCAAATTCACAGTGGTGCATCTGCTTCTGTCTCCCAAATAAAGGTGTGTGCCTTTATTTTTCAATGTCCTAAAGCATTTTTTTTTCCTTTTTTGAGGCAGGATTTCTCTGTGTAGCCTTGGCTGTGGTGGACTCTGTGGACTAGGCTGGCCTCAAACTCACAGAGATCCACCTGTCTCTGCCTCCCTGAATGCAGGGATTAAAGGTGTGTACCACCATGCCCTAAAGCATTTTTTATAGTTGAAAAAAATATAAAGAATCAAGGAGCCTATTTGTCTGTTTGTCTGTCTGTGTGTACTCCCGGAGGATAACTGTATTAGTCAGGATTCTCTAGAATAACAGAACTTATAAAATGAATATATATGTTAGAAATTATTACAATGACTTACAGGCTGCAGTCCAGTGAATCCAATAATCACTGGCTGTGAATAGAAAGTCCAAGAATCCAGTAGTGGTTCAGTTCACAAGGCTGATGTCTCAGCTGGTCTTCAGTATATGCTGGAACCCCAAAGAAGTAGGCTGTAATGCCAATGAAAAAATAAACTTGCTGGCAAACTAAGGACAAGCAGGCAAAGATCAAAAGCTTTCCTCTTCCATGGCATGACACAGGATTTTAGCAGAAGGTACAGCCCAAATTAAAGGCATGTGTCTTCCCTCCTCATGATCCAAATTAAAGGCATGTGTCTTCTTGCCTCAAGATCCAAATCAAAGGTAGCACATCTGGCCATGTCTTCCAAACAAAATGTATGGCAATGTGTAGTGCCTGAAGTCCTGTCCAACTCTCCATAAAACAGGCCCTAGTCTTCTCTCACTCATTCCACCAATCATAGGACACAGCCCATGAGGCCACAGGTACCTGCTTGGTGGCATTGTAATAGAAAGAGAAACCATAGGGATTTGGGCAACTTCTTGCTTGTGCCTTCAGAACCTGCTCAGGCCCTATCCTGATATGTGTCCTGTATACCTTTCATTTGATAACAGACTGCTTCTGTGCATGTCCTGTTTGCTGTGCATGACTTGGTGGGTCAGATAACACCCAGCTCACAATGGGTAGCTCAGGTCACTTGGTAACTTGGTGGCCCACGGTCAATCGTTCAGTTTCCACTTGTTTGCCTGTAGGTATAGAGGATGAATGAGAGAAAGAAAAGAGGGGGAAAGGAACATGGGGAAAAAGGACTGACATGTCCAATAAACTAGATACTTTAATACTTTAATAATCAAAGATATAGACAATATTAGACTCCAACTGAAGTACTCAGGCTCCCCAGAACACAGTGAGTATGATAACATGTAAAACTCCCAATGACCTTTCTAGAGACCTTTTAGTAGACCATTTACTACCTGATTTAATACACAATTAGCATATACCTAACCTCAGGCTATTCACTTCAAGACCCTTAATGTGGTCTGGGAATGTCACTCAGTGGTAAAGCACTTGCCTATTACACCCAAAGACCTGGATTTGATCGTCAGTACAGCAACAAAAAAAAAAAAAAAAAAAAAAAAACCTATTTCAGAGATTGGAGCAGGTGTGTCCATTATTTTTAACAACTCTAAAGTGTCGGTAAAACAGACCAATTTCTTTACCCCATGAATCAAAGCCCTTCTTATTTGATTAGAGTATACGAATCCACTTTCTACTTTACAAACACATTTCTGGTTTACAGATCCCAAAAGAAAATTCAAAGAATTGCATGGATAAGGCATAGTCTGTGTAAATTAAATACGGCTGGTATGGTGTGTGTGTGTGTGTGTGTGTATCTGTTGATAAAAGATGATCTTGGATATTGTATTAGTCAGGGTTCTCTAGAGTAACAGAACTTATAAAATAATTCTCTTGTGTCTCTCTCCCCAATATTTATGATTTATTGGAATGACTTATTACTTACAGGCTGCAGTAAATCCTAACTAATCTAGCTAATCTAACAATCACTGGCTGTAAACAGAAAGTCCAAAAATCCGACTGGGTGTCTCAGCTGGTCTTCAGTATATGCCGGGATCCCAAACAAGTTGGCTCTAATGCCAGCGAAGGAAGGAATTTGCCAGCAAGACCAGGCAAGCAGCAAAGAGCACATCCGTGTTCTTCTATAAATTTCTAGTAGCAGGTGAAGCCCAGATTAAAGATGTACCTTCCAGCCTCAAGATCTGGATCAAAGGCCTATGTCTTCCTACCTCAAAGGAAGCAAGGGTGTCCATTATTTCTATCAATTCTAAGGTGTTGGTAAAACAGACTGATTTCTTTTACCCCATGACTCTAACCTCAAAGTTCTGGACTAGATGTAGATTCCCTCACTTCAAACCAAGCAAAAACAATCTCTCACAGGTGTGCCCTCCATTTCTGGATTGTAGTTCATTCCAGATGTAGTCAACCAAGTTGACAACCAAGAATAGCCATCACAGATGTCATCACTCAGGCACTATTCACCTTGAAACATGTTTCTCCTGGGCCTAGGTCTTACCAGGATGCTAACCACTGAGCCCCACTGCAACTGGCTTTCTATGCGGAGTAGATGGACCCCAAGTCTTTATGCTTGCAAGGCAACCTCTATACAGACGGAACCATCTCCTCAGCCACAATTGAAATACTTCTATACGTTTTAATGTGTAGCTCTGGGGGGATAGAGAGAGAAAGAGACAGTGAGAGAGAGAAAGAGAGACAGACACACGAAGAGAGAGAGACAGAGACAGAGAGACGGGGGGAAGCCCTGAATAACTGGTAACTATGCTGTGAGGAAAAACATTTGTGTAATACAGGACCCAAGTTGAAGATTTTGGGTTTTTTTTGTTTTGTTTTTTGGGGGGGTTGTTTGTTTTTCTTTTTGTTTGCTTTGTTGAAGGGAAGGGGTAGCCTAGAACCTGCCATAGGACCAGGCTGGTCTCAAACTCACAAAACTCAGCCTTCCTAGTGCTGAGATTAAAGGCGTGCAGCACCACGCCCGTCTCCAAAGCAAGAAGCTTTTAAGCCTTAAACGTCTTCTCACCTGATAGTGGAACCTCTCTAGCAGTGAGGGGGAACAGAATCTTCTGAGCCACGAGAAATTCTGACTTCCAATCTTCTGTTCAGTCTCGGTTTGGAAAACTAAAAACTGCGTTTGTCTACGCGCTCCACAGCAAGGCGAACAGGTTCACAATGCGTCCTCCACCTCCCCAGGGGGCGCTGCGCGAAATTCGGTTTCCAAAGGGACCCTAGAGCGCCGGGAACCGTTTCCGCCCGGAAGCACTTCCGCCCCACGGGTCCGCCGCGTCCAGCGCCACACTTCCGAGTTGCTGGTGCGCACGTGCCCCCGGCGCTCGGTGCAGCCCGCCGGGCAACATGTCGCACTTACAGATGAAACTCCTGCGCAAGAAGATCGAGAAGCGCAACGCCAAGCTGCGGCAGCGGAACCTGAAGCTGCAAGGTGAGCTGTGCTGACCCCCGCGGTGGCGAGCGACGCCGAGACCCCGGGAACCCCGCCGTGCGCGGGGCAGCTTCCGGCAGGAGCCTAGGACGGACGCGCGGCGCGAACAGGCCTCCTGGGTCTCAGCCCCCGTGGGCCTTAGTCCTGCCTATTCCAGCGTGGGTTTCTCGGTTCAGGGCGGGAGCCGGAGGCCTCCGGCTTCCTTCCCAGGCTTCTCTTTCGTCTGGCAACACATTCAGCAAAACCTACCGATCACCCTGCGTCTTAGACGTTCCCATTATCTTTAGGTCCCACGGAGAACTTTATATCTAGGTACCGTACAGTCCAGACTTTGATTTAATCTCTGGATCATCCCCGACTCAAGCTTACGAATTTTTTTTCCCCACGTCACTGATTTCCTCTACCGTCTGCCGAGCCGGCTCTCATTCCTGCAGCGATCCTCACCACATGTTAAAGTCAAAAACCTCTCCGTGTTCTTGTCGCACCCAACTTAGTTTGTAAATCCCTAAATGCCTGGTTTGGGGCACAGCGACTTAAAGGAGAAGTTAACACATGTCACCTTTCTTCTTGCGGTTTCTGTAGCTTGATTAGGTTACCTGTAAGATCTAAATTAGTGGTTCGCGACCTTCCTATTGCTGCGACCCTTTAATACAGCTGTGGTGACCCCCCCACCATAAAATTATTTCGTTGCTACTTAATAACTAATTTTGCCACTCTTGTGAATTGTAATATAAATATCTGATATGAGACCTCTGGGGAGTACTGAGGCATGCATAATTTTCAACACGTAATAGTTGAAAGTTAGTAGCGTATTTTTGGCATAAGTTTTGAAGTTCCTTTATTTCCTGAAGAATAATTAACACTAGGTAGCTACTTCTTGTGGGTAATTGTGTAAACTAAACATGGTGTTGCTTTCATTCTCTCCTAGGAACAGAGAAACCTTGTGAAGATAGTTTGGGGCTTTAATAGGGCAAATAAGTGGGGTTTATTACTGAATTTTCAGTCCACCAATGGCTAGGAAGCTTAGGTTTGAATGAAATTATTTAAGTAATAATTGTGGGACTATAAAATAAATGTCAGTTATGTTTATCAGTTTCTTAGCCCCAGCTGTCTAGAACCAGCTCCTTAGATAGACCAGGCTTGACCTCGAACTCCGAGATCCGCCTGCCTCTGCCTCTGCCTCCGCCTCCCAAGTGCTGAGATTAAAGGTGAGCACTGCCACTGCCAGGTCAAGGACTTAATGTTAAAAATGTTTCTTTTCATTACTGCTTTCTAACCCCTTTGATTAAATGATGTGACCTTGTTGGCATTTTCCTATCAGAGACTTTTGCGTGGCCTTAAACAGAGAAAACTTTCCTTTTCTGATGATTTTTTTTTTTTAAGAAAATGTGCCTTTTAGTGTCAGCAGTGAACATAGGAGTAAAACTAAATGATTGGAGTTTCTGAAACTATAGAATTTGTCCTGTGAAGGTCAGTGTTTATGAGTAGACTTACTCTTCCTTGTCACAATGTAAGTTCTACTTTTAAACAGACGCTTCAGACACAAGCCTCTCACAACCTCAAAATGGAAATGTGCCTGAAGAAACAGGAAAAGTTGGAAAAGTTAAAAAAGCCCTGAAGCGTTCTGTGAGTGAAGGCTCAGCAGAAGCACAAGGTGGAGGCATGCCCGAAGAGACAGTGGAAAATGCAAAAGTTAAAAGATCACCCCAAAAACATTCCACTTTAACCAATGGAGAAGCAGCAGCAGCAGCAGTGTCTCCTGATTCAGAGCCAAAAAAGAAAAAGAAGAAGAAGAGGAGGAAAGTAGCAGTCGATGCTGGGCCTGGTAGGTTTCTTTTCTTTGATGTCAGCCATTCGGATAGCTTTTCAGCTGTTGTTCACTTCCCTCTGTTGCTTGTGTGAGGCATCCCCAGTGTACACCAGCATGTGAGAGACTGGCCTGGCAGCCAGTGGAGAAGGGAGGTGGGCTTTCATTTTCCACAAATTTGGGTCCTGTTTTTAAATTGGCTAACCTTGGGAAAAACTCACATTTGTAAGAATTTATTTAGATTTATAATACTCCACTCGGGTCGGGGGAGCAGTTAGTTGGGCTTTTTATTTAAGTAAGCTGAATATAACCATTGTGTAGTCTTCAGGCTGTGCATATTCCCATAGTTTCAGAACTTCAACCATGTACAGGTCCAAGCTGATAATGGGAAGTATCTCCCTGGGCTTCTTTATATGTGGGAACTTCACGCTGATGATTCTTTGACCTCTTGATTGACTTGTCTATTACCCATGTATTTTCTATAAGCCCTTTTCCCCATAAGGAGACTTACTTGCAGAGTATATAAAATAACATGTAGAAAAGTTGTGAATAAACAAACACTGATTTCCAACTGAGCAGAAAGTACAGGATAGTGTCTGAAGAGTAGGGAAGGAGGGTGATGTTAAATTTTGGTGAAAGGTGAGCCTCTGGTTGAGCTGTCTGCAAATGAGGTAGGCTAAAATGGTAGCTAACCATCTTAGCTACCTCTCAGCTCATTTGAACCTAGTATGCAGTATTTTATATTCATAGGTAGTACTAGAAAGGTAGACTAGGACCATCCTTTGAAAATGGAGTGCAGAAGTGAGAAAGGCCCGACCTATCCTCCTTTGCCACTTACACCTTCACAACAGTCCAGACTGTCCAGTTTCTGTCACCCAGCTAAGAAACAGTTGCCTTTGCTTTAGTCTTAACTGGGAGCATGAAGAGCCTCGAGCTTTTAGTGTTCATCTTCACAGCAGAAGTGACTTGCAGAAATAAAATGGCAAGAGAGGAAAATATTGGTGTTTGTGTGGACCTAATTTAAAATTGCCTTAATGAACATGAGCTTTTTTTTCCTCGTGTGGAGCTCATAATTGCTGTCCTGTTATTACTTACTGGGACTTTTGAAATCTCTTTTTAGAGCCTTGTGTTGTTAGTGCATGCCTCTATTCCCAGCAAGCGAAAGACAGAGGCAGTTTGAGTTTGGAGTTCAAGGCCAGCCTGATCCACAAGGCAAATTCCAGGACAGACAAACTACACGGAGAAATCCTGTCTCAAAACAACAACAGGCAGGCACAGCGGCACACACTTGTAAACCCAGCAGTCAGGGAGACAGAGACAGGGAGAAATCTGTAAGTTCGAAGCCAGCCTGGTCTACAAAGTAAGTCCAGGATAGCCAAGGCTACACAGAAAAACCCTCTCTTGAGAAAAACAACAAAAATACTTTTTAAAGCTAAGAAAGATAGTGTAATGCTTTAAGAAACTTTAAAACATTGTTTTGTTATACCTCGAAAATTTCTAAATACTGAACAGATCTCTTCCTGAAAAGTTTCTAACAATTTCTTTACAGATCTTTCATTCTCATTTGTTATTTAATAATAAAGGGAATTTTATTTGATTACTTTGTTTGTTTTAAACCGAGACACCAAAAAAGCAAAAACAGAAGAGAACACAGAGGCTCGTGAGGAAACAGAAGATGGTGTGGAGAAGGCAAATGACAGTGAGGTGCCCAGCCTGCCCCTAGGACTGACAGGTGATGACCAGGGACTTTTCCAGGTGTCTCTTCTTAGAAATGTTACGTTTCTTTGTAGTATGTAGGCACTTTTTTCAGTCCTTTTTTTCTTTTCTCTGCATTCCTAATTGTTTAATCATTCCATAGTCTCACAGCTTTTGGAATCAATTTAAACTAGAATTTATTACTCTTGCCAGAACTTCCTAGGAGTTGTTTGAGCTGTTTGATTTACGAACTTTTGTTTGCTTGCTTGCTTGCTTGCTTGTTAAAATACTTAGGTGTGGCTTCAGTATTTTAATGCATAACCGAGACTGCTGAAGTGAGCTGGTGGGATAGTATTAATGTGCAGTCGACGGAGAAAGAAAAACAAGAAAGTTATAGAGGTGGTTCTCAGCCAGGACAGTTTTGTTCTCCACATCAAGCAGCTCTACATTTCAAGCCTGACTAGGGATGTCTGCTGACATCTGGAGTGTGGAGGTCTGGGCTGCCATACAGCATCTTGAGATACATAGGATAACCACTTGCCCAGCATACACAAGGTGCTGAGTTCAGTTCACATGCACATAAAGAGTTCTCCAGCCCAGGGTCAGTTGAGATGTTCCTTTCTTATAGTGGGGCTGTATCCCATTAAGCTGCTGAAGTTGAAAATAGAAGTAAAAATGCATTGACTGCAGCTACCCTCACAGTAGCCTGCCTTAAACCTGTCCCATGAAGCTGGAGAGATGCTTAGCAACTGAGAGCAGAGGACCAGAGACAGGCACCCATGCTGAGTGGCTCCCAACCACCTGCCAGCCACTCCACCTCCTGGGGCATCCTGATGCCGCGAGCTTCCACTGGAGAGTGCACACGAACAGACATAATTAAAAGTAAAGTCGTTTTTAGAAAAAATGTTCAGAACTCTTTATTTGGCTTTATTTAACAAAGCCTGTTTTATAAGAGCATTATGTATCTATCGAATGCCACACTGAATTAGGGATTGGTTGTGGGTGTTTCCCTATGACATCAGTCACAAGTCAGGACCGTTGTTACTGGCCACAGCTGTGGCCAGGGCATGGCACGGTGGTGGTCACAGGAGTGCTCCAGAGTGCTGTGGCTTTCTTGGGAATCCTTTTGCAGTCAGATTGTCTACTCTTGGTTGGCTTTAGGCTCAGTTTTTGTTATTTTGTTTGTTTTCAGAGCTGAGGACCAAACCCAGGGCCTTACAAGTACTCTGCCACTGAGCTAAATCCCCAACCCTAGGCTCGGTTTTTGTTATCTTTAATGTCTATACTCCGTTTTATGTATATGGTACTTTGCCAACATGTATGTATCATGTATGCCTGGTGTCCATGGAGATTAGAAGTCATTTTAATCCCTGGAACCAGAACTGTGGTGGTGAAGAGCTGTCGTGTGGGTGTTAGGAACTGCACCCAGGTCCTCTGCAACAGCAGCAAGTGCTCTTAACACTGAGCCATCTCCTCAGCCCCAGTGTTTACACTTTTTAACCGTACTTAAACATTTCATTTTCTCTGGGTTATTGTCTCAGCATTATCTTAGTAGTGATTGTGCATTAGTCTCCTCCAAAACCCTTCTGTGGAGGGGGATTTAGACAGCTGTGCCAGCACTCGCTTTAAACATCTTGCTGATAGTGAGCAATCTTCTGCGTAGGTGCCTTTGAGGACACTTCATTTGCTTCCTTGTCTAATCTCGTCCATGAAAACACTCTGAAGGCTATAAAAGAAATGGGCTTCAAGCACATGACAGAGATCCAGCATAAAAGTATCAGACCACTTCTGGAAGGCAGGTATGATTGACATAGATGCAGGGACATTCCTTCCTGCCCTTGGGACTATGGAGTTTTAAGGGGAATGCATGTGTCCCGCTGATTCTGTTCTCTGCATGGATTTATATCTGGCTATACTAATTAAAGACGAGTTATTTACTGGTGTTTGAAAAAAAATTGTAGCAGTCTTCCTGAGATATGCATGCTGAGCTGACTAGCAGAGCCGTGTCATTGAGTTCTTGCGGGGAGCCTAGAGTGTGCTGGTGGCATAGAGTGTGTGGTAGGCGTGCACCTGCATGAGTCAAGTGAATATCCTTCTCTCTGCAATCCTAAGGGATCTTCTGGCAGCTGCAAAAACTGGGAGTGGCAAGACCCTTGCTTTCCTCATCCCTGTGATCGAGCTCATTGTCAAGTTGAAGTTCATGCCCAGGAATGGTAAGGTCTCTGTCTCTTTCTGCGGTCATTTCACTAGGAGTTGTGTCTCTTAAGGACTTGTGGAAATAACCTTCTGTCACCTTCTGCCTTTCAGGAACAGGAGTCCTGATTCTCTCTCCTACCAGAGAACTGGCCATGCAGACCTTTGGTGTTCTTAAGGAGCTGATGACGCACCACGTTCACACATACGGACTGATCATGGGTGGCAGTAACAGGTCCGCCGAAGCCCAGAAGCTCATCAATGGGATCAACATCATCGTGGCCACCCCAGGTCGGCTCCTGGACCACATGCAGAACACTCCAGGGTTTATGTACAAGAACCTGCAGTGCCTGGTTATTGATGAGGCTGATCGCATCTTGGATGTTGGCTTTGAAGAAGAATTAAAGCAAATTATTAAGCTTTTGCCAAGTAAGTAGGCAGCATCTGCATGGGGCTCACAGAGTAGAGGTCCGTGATTGGTGATCTTGTAGGAAAATGCTGCCTTAGTATCAGAACTTTACTCTGGCCATGCGAGAAATTTGTGCTTGTTGACTTCAGAAAAGGCATCAAACAACTTCTGGCTTCATACAGCACAGTATCATTTCATAAGCTTAAAATGCAAGTTCAGCAGTCCAAATGGAAAGATTTCCTTGTGAGAGTTGAGCTCTCTGGTTGGGTCCCCTCTCTGCTGCCTTCCCTGTTTTTATCTCCAAGTCTTACCTTCCATGTTCTATTCTTAGATGAAATTTGCCAACATGATAAATTGCTTAACATCTATAATGAGGCCATGATCCTCTACATTGTACAATGCTGTTCTGAAATGTAATTGACGGAGGAAACCATAAAAATATCCAGGCATGGAAGCAGGAGATCAAGGTCATCCCTCAGACCTTGACTGCAGAGAGTTTGACCCCAGAACTACATAAGACTTGGCCTCAAAAAACAAACAAATTGTCTTCACTTAGAGAGGTGGCTCAGCAATTACAACACACACTGCTCTTGCAGAGGACCCAGGTTGGTTCCTATCACCCATACCACTCTAACTCAAGCTCCAGGGGATCTAACTGCTCTGGCTTCTGAAGGCACCTTGGCACACAGACACACCAATTTAAAAATAGTAAATAAACCATTCAACTTTAAACCTCTAATTTTGATACTCTAACATGTGTACTCCTTTTAATTCATAACTGCACACAAGGTGATGGCCACTGCAGTCTCTACCCCATACATGCTCACATACATACATACATACATACATCATACCCCGTACATACTGAGCTAGCCGGGCTTCTCTACCCCATACAAATAACTTCTCTTCCAGCTGTTGAGCAGCCTCCTCTGCCCTCACACAACAGCCTGTGTTCTCTAAACCTGTAGGTATGGCGGGATGATGTGTACTTCCTATCTCACCTTGCAGCTCCTTTTAGGTGTCGCAAGGGCTGCACTGTAGAGTATAATCCGTTCTGCTAGTGATGTGACAGGCGTGTATGTTTCCAGCTTGGGACTGTTGAGATTTTCTGTCAGCATTCACTACTAGTTGTAGGGCTAAGCGCCTCCTTTTTTATAAATAACTTCAAGAAGGCATTGGTGATGGCTGGGGGAACCTTAGCCACCCATCACTTGGGTTTGATTTGCCTAGGGTGGATTTATCTTTTCATCTAAGTTACCATGTTTATAGAGCCTTCTTACTCCTGCTGGTTTCTGAGAACCCCAACCAACAGTGTATCCCCCCCCCCTTCCAGGAATTTCTGCCTAAAGTGCAATTGTGAGGCACTTAGGTCTTTGGAAGGTTTGGGCTATTTTTGTGTCTTTTTAGCACGCAGGCAAACCATGCTCTTTTCTGCCACACAAACTCGAAAAGTTGAAGACTTGGCAAGAATTTCTCTGAAAAAAGAGCCTTTGTATGTGGGTGTTGATGACGATAAAGAGGTCGCCACAGTGGATGGTCTTGAGCAGGTACTGTTTATGACTAGCTTAGTACATATTAAAAAGTAAGTAAAGCCTTGTGGAATCTTTCTTCGTGTTTCCTTGTGCTTGTTCAGAGTGATCCACAGGGCAAATGGACTGATGGATATAAGTCGGATCAGCAGACTTGAGTGTGGTGTCTCTGACCCTTGAGTATAAAATACTGTGAACTCTGAATGATGCGGCCAGTTTCTGCTCTGTGGATGCTGCCTTTTATGTGGGAAGCATTATCAGTTGCTGCTAGTTTTAAACGCAGCTAGAACTTTTTAATAAACTTCCATAAGGTGCCAGGGCAGTACAGCTTGGGGAGCAGGTGCATTGCTGTGGAAGTTAGAGAAGAGGGGCCAGGTCTGAGGTGAGCTAATGAAAACAAGTTTCAGCTTGAGAGAGAGAGAGAGTGTGTGTAAGCAAGCCAGAGACTGATGGCAGGCGTCTTCCTGCTCGCTACTGAGGAGGGCCTTGTTTGAATCCAGGGCTTGCAGACTCAGCTAATCTTGCTTGATAGCTTTCCCCACTGGGTATGTGTCCACAGCCTTTTACCTCCTGAGCTGTCTTCCTAGCCCCGAGGTAAAATCTTTCTGTTAGTACATGATTTCATATAATTGGGGTTGGTATATAGCCCTTAAATGTGGCAGAAAGGCTTTGCAGTATGTTGCTGTGTTGAAACACATTCTTTTGCTTAATGAAGCTGAAAAATGGCTTCGTGAGTAACCTCACCTGCACTGTTTCAGGGATATGTTGTTTGTCCCTCTGAAAAGAGGTTCCTTCTGCTCTTCACATTCCTTAAGAAGAACCGGAAGAAGAAAGTCATGGTCTTCTTTTCATCATGTATGTCTGTGAAATACCACTATGAGCTACTGAACTACATTGACCTGCCTGTTTTGGCCATCCATGTAAGTGGGGGCTGGGAGCTTGTTGAGAAACGCGGTGAGCGTGTAAAGTTCTGGGCACTTTAGACTGGAGGTATTAATCCCTGTGAGCATAGACCAGAGATGATAGATAGTTCATCTTCCAGTGGTCGGTTGGGTCTACACGGGATCTGAAAAGAGGTGTGATTACTTAGAGAAGACTGGACCGTGGGGGGCTCTCAAGGCTGTGTTCCTCTTGAGGATCTGTAGCAAGTTCATGGTTAGAGACACTTTCCCTGAGTGGCGTAGCCATAGGTGAGGTGCCCGCAAGTTCCTCTCACCTGTGCTTTCCAACGCTTCCTGGGTCACACACAGACATGAAAAGAAGAAGGGAGTCAGCAGGAGTGAGAGGGGACAGGGGAGGGGAATGGGGTCAGTGTGACAAAGTGTAACCTCTAAACGTGTAAATACAGGCTAATAAGATCTTAAAAAGGAGTGACAGACACCCTCCCCCTCAGAAGGCTTGGGATCTAGTTGGGGACATAGGACACCAGGCGGGAGTAAGCTTGAACCAAAGTATGGTAGCGGTTCCACAGTTGATTGGGTCTGCATTCATCTCTAAAAAAAAAAAACTTGAATGGGTTTTATGCTCTTGTTGCCTTTGAATCTAGGGAAAGCAAAAACAAAATAAGCGAACAACTACGTTCTTCCAATTCTGCAACGCAGATTCGGGAATACTGCTGTGCACTGATGTGGCAGCCAGAGGGCTGGACATTCCTGAAGTGGACTGGATTGTTCAGTATGACCCTCCTGATGACCCCAAGGTAACCAGTGTCTTAGAATGCTTCTGTGTGAAGGAGTGCGCTTGCGGCCCAGAGAAGCATGTCCTGTAGGAAACAGCTATAGGGCTGGTGTTAATAAGTGTCAGGGGTCCGGTGGTGGTGGCGCGCACCTTTAATCTCAATGTTTGGGGTGGGGAAAGGCAGTCTAATCTCTGAGTTTGAGGCCACCCTGGTCTACAGAGTGAGTTCCAGGGCAGCCAAGACTACATAGAGAAACCTTGTCTCAAAATATAATAAGTACCAGGGACCCTGTGGAACTCAAAAGGGTGTGCAAAGAGGTTTGAGGGGCATCTATGACTTCTAAGTTAGGAATTCTGGGTCCTTGGAGTGATGTGTCCAGCTGCTGTCCAAAGTAACAATTCTGAAAGGAAGTAGATAAAGGTCTAGTGTTTACAGTAGAGTAAGTACCAGAGTAAGGCCAGGCATGGTAGAGAACTTCATGGGGGGCGTGGTACAGCCATCTAACTGAAACAACAAGCTCCAGGTTCAGTGAGCAAGCCTGCCTGGAAAAACCAGGCAGAGACCCATAGAGGAAGACGCTTGGCCTCTACCTCTGACTCCAGCACATGCACAGGAGTAGTTTCAGTAAGCAGCAAGTTATAATAAATTACTGACTAGCTATTTGGAAGATGAACTGTAATGGCCATTTTACTAATTCCATGTTAGTGTGACAGCCTGTGGAGCTTTTCTTACGGAGTTGGTGTGGCTGCTGTGAGGCTTATCTTCCCTGGTGGGTGGGGGGGAATCCGCAGAGGGAATGCTGGCCCTGCCTGTGGTTGGTGCGCCATCTAGTGTAGCTGTGCTCGCATGCTTCCTTTCATCGCAGGACACAGCCAAGATGCTGGTTGCAGACTTTGAAGAAGTCGTAACTTAGACCA
Organism: Psammomys obesus; assembly: GCF_907164565.1. Classification (NCBI taxonomy): domain Eukaryota; kingdom Metazoa; phylum Chordata; class Mammalia; order Rodentia; family Muridae; genus Psammomys; species Psammomys obesus. Next base: position 60,642,812 of record NW_026585504.1, on the reverse strand, counting down.
GGTTTTCTTCTCGCCACAGGAATACATTCATCGTGTGGGTCGAACGGCCAGGGGCCTGAATGGAAGAGGGCACGCCCTGCTCATCCTGCGCCCTGAGGAGTTGGGTTTCCTTCGTTACTTGAAGCAGTCCAAGGTAAAGGCCTTTGGAAAATCTTAAATTGGGAGGAAACTCGTCTTGCTGTAAGGATTCTTCTCGGGTACCATCTGTAGATGGCAGGGCAGGGCTTGACTGAAATTGAGGTGGTGGCAAACAGGTGCAACTGGTCACTGGGTGAGGTGGTGTGTGTTTCTGCTCAGGAAGCATGGACAGAAGGAACAGGCCTGTGTTCAGTGCCCAGCTCTGTTTCCACTGTTGGAGACTGCCTTCTGGTTCTGCAGCTCTGTTCCACCCATGTCCACTCCCCGAGTGTCCCTGCACTCTGCTGTGCGGCTTCTCATCCTGATGTCCTTCTGGTTCTGCAGCTCTGTTCCACCCATGTCCACTCCCCGAGTGTCCCTGCACTCTGCTGTGTGGCTTCTCATCCTTCTGTCGTAGAAGAGCAGCAGATCTGTATCTCCCTGTGTCAGCTTCTTTCTCCCTCTCCTGGCTCTTCCCAAACATCCCTGGACCCCGGGGGTTGCCAGCGATTTGCCATCTCAAGTCTCCTGGAGTTTCTCCTGGAGAAACTCTGCCTCGGCCTCCTCAGTCTGCCTTTTTGCAACAGTGGTTTGTCTCTTTTCTCAGTCCCCAAACTACCTGGCTTTGTCCTTATTTTATCTTGCCAGAACAGAATGCATCCAGACTGCTTTTGGCCTCCTAGTTTCAGGCCTACTAGGTATATGGCAAGCCAGTTTGCCTGTGCCATTGGCATCATGACACCCTTGGGGAGAGTCTCCATGTGGATTTTCTCCTTCCTACAATATGACAGTTTCCTGGTGTTGCCCAGAGGCCTCTGCACACTTTGCCTCACTGCTCTTTTCCTAGATCTCCACAGGACAAGGCTTCAGCAAGTTGTCTGATTTCTAACCCCTATATGTTCCCAGCACACAAATGCACCTTCAGAGGTTGCTCTACCACTTCCTCATCTGTTCTGTAGAACTGCAGGTATGCCCTCTGAAAAGAGAGTAGGAACCAGTCCTTACAGACCAATTTTCTTTTTTTAGTCTGTAGGACAAACACAGGTTGTGTCTATGTTTTTTCCAGCTATGTAAGGGTAATAATAAATCCTTGGGGGAGCTGGAGTCATCCTGACATGGCCTTGGTGCCATAAGCACCAGACACAGTGGTATTGAAGGACCTCTCCTGGTATAGAGGAAAGAGGTATTCATCCCTGCCATGGTGTAATCCCAGCAGTCAGGAAGCAGAGGCAGGAGGATCACAGCAGGTACAAGGCTGGCCCTGTTAGGAAAAAGGGGAAAAGGAGGTAATCATTTATTAATCACCCTGAATGTCAGGATCCTGAAGGGACCTTGGCAGCCACTTGCTCAGTTCCTCACCTCTGTTTTGAGGAAGGAAGAAATGCAAGCTCCCATGCAGGATTCACGGCAACTTAGCAAGGCTGAGATGGAATGCTGTAATGACAGGAGGCAGCAAGGAGCAAATCACAGTCCCTGTTGTTGTTTAAAAAAAAAATCTCACTCATTTGGTTTTACCAATGAAGACCAGTGAATCAACTGCTGTGCTGAAAGATTACTAGCTCAGAGAGGCAAGAGAAAGCACCCAGCTGACCTTCCTCAGCTGAGGTCCCAGAAAGAAAAAGGCCTTTCTTCTCGGCTCATGTCCCAGAGGAAAAAGCTGAAAGCCCAAAAGCTCTTTCTCCTCCACCTATCTTAAAGACCCTTCACCTCCATGACCCTCCTTTATTAAAGGTGTGTGCCAGGGCTAAGCCACCCCACACCTAAAAATAGGATTTTGCAGTTCACAGTCTCGGGGTTCACAGTGGGATCAAGTGTCTTGCGACACCCTGTCCTGAGGGTTGTACAGCCTAGGCATCTCTGTCCTCAGAAGCAGCACTGCTCCTTGCTGTCAGTGCTGATGGGAACTTCACCTTTCTCACATCTAAAGCTGAGTGCCCCTCTTACCAACATTTACACTTCTGTTTCCCTAGGTTCCACTGAATCAATTTGACTTTTCCTGGTCTAAAGTATCTGATATTCAGTCTCAGGTATGCTTTTCACCTGTTTTAATTATCTTTCTGGGGAAGAGATCACCTGACCTAATACTGTCTTTTGGAGTTTTACAGTTACTCCCCTGAGTTCCCTCACTTGTGGGTGATGCTGGATTAGTCTGTGAGGTCCTTAAGGGTTCCTCCTGCATGCATGGTTCCTCCTCTCAGGTAGCCTGCCAGAACCACAGCCTTACCTGTGCTGCCTGGCTTTGCCAAGATCAAGTGTGCTAAAACAAGTGTTTTTGTAGGACAGCTGTTCTGACAGTTGAGGCCTGTTTTTTTCTTTCTTTTCCAGCTGGAAAAACTGATCGAAAAGAACTACTTCCTCCACAAGTCTGCCCAGGAAGCATACAAATCCTACATCCGAGCATATGACTCCCACTCTCTCAAGCAGATCTTCAATGTGAACAACTTAAATTTGCCTCAGGTCGCTCTGTCTTTCGGTTTTAAGGTTCCTCCATTTGTTGACCTGAGTATCCTTTTTTTTGTTACTGCACTGTGCTGCAGTTAGGGGCTTAGTGGGGCTGTCAGGGCTTAGCAGTTAGTTGGTGTGTACCTCAGCTGCCAGCAAAAGGCTCTAGTGTTCATCCTGGTCCTTGTCTGTTGGCCTAATTAGCATAGGGAAGGGGTCATGCAAGGGCTTCTCACTAGCGTGGGAATTACCAAAATAAGGCAGATTTAAAACCTACAAGGATATAAATCTAAAGAACTAAGGCTGGCTGGCAGTGTGCCTCAGAAGGCAAAAGTGTTGGCCCAGTGACCCTGGCAACCTAAGTTTGTTTCTAGACCCCCCAGTGGAAGGGGAAAGTCGAACATCTCCAAAAGGCCTCTGATGTCAGTGTGTTCTATGGCACACGTGCCTGCATACACACAGAAGAACCTCAAAAAGAGGCAGGAATATGACCGTCAGTGAAAGGCAGCTAGTTGTGTCTTCATGGTGGAAGCACGAAGGTGAAGAGTAGCAGCTGAAGAGAACAGTGATTGCCTCCTGTGGCCACTGGAGGGGTAGCTACATGGAAGTGACAAGGCTGGCCACAGAAAGCAAACCTGAGCTTTGTTCTGGGTAAAGGGCAAAAGAACCAGTTGCTTCCATTGTAGTCTGGTGTTTTTGCATTTCTGCTTGAGTATTGACTGTTTTCAGAAGAAAGAACCAGATATGAGGAGTGCTTTTTAATGTTACTATAGTAACTCCTGAGGGGGTTCCAGGACCAGAGTGATCAGCAGCTCCACCTGAGACCTTGTGAAAGTCTGCTGTAATGACAGTGTTGAATTGTGTGAGAGAAAAGACGACTTGGTAGCTCACAGGCCTCTCAGACTCTGGTCTCAGCACACCTGAAAGGCATTTTCAGTGATGCTGTGCATATTTTTGCTGGGTTCAGATGACCTCTTAATTCCGTTATCCTGCTCCCCATGATTATAGTATGTTGATCCATGTGGCTACTGCACTTTAAGTCATGCCTGTTCATTTTGCTGTACAAGCTTATTGTCATGCCTGGTCTGCAAGTTCATTGCTCAGCTTCAGACTCCACATCTCTATTGGTCGAGAGTGTGGTGCGGGGTCAGTGCTGGGCATGTTGGGCCTTTCTCTCATGCAGCTTGTCCTTGTTGTTTGGCTTCCTTAACATTCTCCTGTAGACGTGAGCAGCCATGATGGTAAGCTTAAAAAGAGAGGAGGTGGCGGCGGATTCGGGTACCAGAAAACAAAGAAAGTGGAGAAGTCCAAGATCTTTAAACACATCAACAAGAAGCCAGCAGACCGCAGGCAGTTCTCTCACTGAGGAATGGCCTTCCATCTGACTGACTCTCCCTAATTTCCCCTCTCTCTTTAGAAAAAGAACTTTTTTTATATACCTTTATGATCTTCTTGTCTTTACTGTGATGACAATATTTTATTTTTAAATATTCTCATAAAACAAATTATCTCATTGTTTAAATGTCTTTTATACCTTTTCCTTTTGGTGTGTTCCTGTCTTTAAACAATGGGTGTTTGTTGTTTTCAAGAACATTTAATTGGGTGGGGAGATAAAGAAGCTGAGTTCACATCCCCAGAAACTATGAAAAACAGGCTCAGGAAGGCCTATACAATCCCAGCATCCCTACAGTAAGATGGGAGGTGAATCCTTGGATGACTAAGGCCAGCTATGTCTTAAGGAGCCCACCAGAGATGATTACTCAGCCTCAGTGTGTAGCTACTTGAAATTCTTTATTTCAGCTGGGACTGCACTCAGGTCAGGTATTTGGGACCCAGGTGTAGTCTGACCATTTAGAGCATGAAGCTTTTAGAGGCAAAAGGCACATGATGCAGCTGCAGTGGGAAGTTTGCACAAGCAGGCAGTTTAACAGAAGCTAAGGTAAGTTAGCTCAGCCATCTTGGCCTTGGGTTCCTGGAATAGAGTTGGGTAATTTTCCATGAGAGTCTCCATCAAGAAGATCAAATCCTAGTTAAAATTCGAAATGGCCTCAGCAAGAATACAAAATGTAGGAACTTCTACACTGTCTTGCCCTTTCACAGCTAGGTACTGTTTCTAACAATATGAAAGGCAAAGACTGTTGTTTGTCACAGGTTGCCATGACATGCACATATTTGTGCTCACAGATCTACAATAGCAAGAAATACTTGGGAGCCGTGTGTTGGTGGCGTACTCCTTTAATCCCAGCAGTCAGGAGGGGGAGGCAGTGGATCTCTGATTTCCAAGACAGCCTGGTCAACAGAGTGAGCTCCAGGGTGGAGAAACCCTGTCTCAAAAACAAAAAAGAAGTGCGCTGGCAGTCAACACTGGAAGAGGTTAGACATTGTTGACTCAACAACAAGAAAAGTGAAATACCATGCAGTAACTTAGCAAAGGCTTTCTGGACCTTATTTTACTGAGTAGAACAGGCTAGTCTTGAACTCATAGGTACCCTCCTGTCTCTGCCTAAAAATGCATGGATTAAATTAAAAGCATGCACCTCCTTGCCTGGCTAACAAAGCCATTATTTAAAAACTAAAGGGACACAAAGCACATATAAAACATTTGCCACGCCAGGTCCTAAGATTTCTGGTACACGTATGTGACAGGTGGACACAACAGCCCACCTATGATTACAGGTAGCATTAGTGATGGGCCCTGAGTTTGAAAGACCTTGTGTCAGTTATGTGGAAGAACACTCAGCAGTGATTGTCAGCCTCAGATCTCTGTTCACATGAATACACATGAAAATGAGAAAACAAAGGGAATGCTCATTTAGATTGATGGCAACACAACTTGAGGTGGCCCTCCTCCAGCTCAGGGTGCAGGAGGCCACCCTGTGTCTCAGTGCACTGAGACTTTCTCCTGGACAGTGCTTGGCACTGGGTCAGAGCTGACTTCCTGTGAGATCTGTAAATGAAGACCACTGCAAGTGAACGGGTCAAATTAAGCAGTGGTTCAGTCAGATCTTAGAGGAGCCCTTGCACTCCAGAGTTGTCCTGTGTGGCATCTAACTACAAAGTTGTATTTTGTTGTCAGTCATTGAAATCCAAAATTGCCAGGTACCACTAAGTTTTGACTACTTACCTTCCTGGGTTCATAACCCCCGGCATTTAATAATTATGATCTCAGAGGTTTGTTAGTTTTTCTTGTGTGTATGTGAGTGCAGTTCTCCTTACTGAGGCAGTGATGTTGCCTTGCCTTTTCCCTGGGAGCTTTAGTCTACCACTGATGGGCCAGGGAACCTGCTTGAGTGATTCTCGTGCAGCTATTTGTAAAGTTCTGAATCTCCATGTGTAACTCTGTTGAACCTTGCCCACTCTGATTAAGTTTGACAGTAACTGTCTGGAGCTCTACCTGTTGCTCACTGTGTAGACCAGGGTAGCCTCGCGCTCACATCTGTGCCTGTGCTTCCTGTGTGCTCACATGAGCATGAGTACCTGGCACTGTGCTATGGTCTTGGCCAGTTGAAAGGCCAGCACCAGAAATGCTATTAATACGTGAAGTCATCCACCAGCGATCAGGATCATCAGGAGGCAGATGCGCAGGCTTGCCAGAGGGCAGCAGCTGTGCCTTTGTTTGCCTTGTGTGGGAAGCCTGCTATCAGCAGCCTGGGATCATTAACAGTGCCACATTCAGTCTGTGGTTGGTATCCACACAGGAGATAAAACATTTTTCTTGGCCACGTGCCCTTTGGAGGGAAGTCCTCCCAAGTCAGCATCCACGCCTGTCACTGTGTGGGGCAAGGCTGTTGATTTTGAGTTGCTGTGCAGCATCTATTGTTTCCAGGAAACAATACTGTTCGAGTCCTCAAGGGCTGCTAAGCTCACCTCCTGTGATGGTTAGGAGGAACAGTCAACTTGATGGGATTTAGGATCACTGGACACAACACAGGATGTTTCCAGAAAGGCTTACCTGAGGAGGGAAGAGCCACTCTGGATGTTCTGTGGGCTGCAGTGCACCAGCAGCCACACCTCTGCCTCTTCACCGTGATGCTGTGTGAGCAGGTGTCCCATGCCTCTCCACCATGATGGACTTTCGACCTGTGAGCTACAATAAACCTTTCCTTCCTTCAGTTGTTCCTGCCAGGTATTTAGTCACACACCTCCCATCAGAGAAGCAAACATCCTATGGCCTAGTCTGAAGCAGGCAGATACATCTGCTCAACAGATTCAGGAACAGATTGAGGAGAGCCACCTCTTCCGGTTCTGAGGCTTGGGAATGGTTCTGTTGGCTGAGCATCCAGGCAGCATCTGTGCTTGACATCGCTGGAGACAGACGTAGCCACCACCTTCTTTGCTGAGTATTTTCCAAGCTGCTTCAGGAGTTCAGGGCCATCCTCTGCTACATAGCAAGTTTGAGGCCAGCCTGGGCTGCCTGAGAATCTCAAAATATTGTTTTTCCAATTCTCTATTTATTATTTTTATTTTAGGATCTCATGTAATTCAGACTGACTCCAAATTCTGTGTAGTTGTGAAGGATCTTGAACTTCTGGTCCTCCTGCCTCTACTTCTGGAATGCTGGGATTACAAGCATGCACCCTGTAGCTATTACACAGTACTGGTGAATGAACTCAGGTCTTTGTGCATGCTAGGCAAGCACTCTACTCACTGAGCCACATCCCCAGCCTCAGTTTCCTTTTCTATCACTCTGGCTTCTTGTTCATCCTAAGAACGCAAAGATGCAGCGTTTATGGTTTGCTTTCTGTGTCTGCCTCTGCTGTATGTGAAATAGCCAGGTTGCTGCCTGCATCTCCGCTCTCTAGGGCTGCAGCTTCCTACTCCTGGGCTCAGGGAAGAGTTACTTTTAAGCAGTCAGGTTTTGAAACTTGTAGTGCAAGTACACATCAAAGCACATGAGGCAGCTCAGCCTGGAAGAGCCTGCTCCAGATCTGTAGGCTTCAAAGGCCCTAAGAGTGGGATTGTTGCCATTGTTCTGCCTCCATGGGGATTATCTGGAGAAGGGCAGAGCAGAGAGTATCAGAGCTTCCAGGACAGTTTCTGGATGGTGGAAGAGCTTATAGTGAGAAGTTGATGTAACTTTCCCTCAGTCGTTTCTTCATCCATAGGAAGGGAGGAAGGAACGATAGCCCCAAGGATCATGTATGTGGTCAAGCTGTGAGCTCACAGAGACTAAAGCTGTCAAGATCAGCAGCCAAACAGGAAAGGTCCTGGTCCTCACACCATTAAGTAGGCTTTAGGGTGCTTTAGGCCAGTAAGCGGCTAAAAGCCTTTGGGGAGATCATGCGATCAGGATAGTTCAGTGGGTGAAGACATTCGTAGCCAAGCCTGATGACTGGAGCTTGATCCCCAGGACAGGGCAGGAGAGGTCCAAGTCCTACAAATTATCCTCTGATCTGAACGTAAGCACTGGCACATTGCAAGTGCTTGTGCACAGTTTTCCATGGTTCCCCCATGTGGCCAGCAGAGGGCCTCTGAGATGGGCCCAAACCAGAAAGGCAGCTACCTTGACAGGACCTGCTGAGCTGGCACAGGCAACTTGATCCTGGAGTAGTAGAGCTTTTATTTGTCTTTGTGGGGAGGCACAAAGCATTGGGAGACCAGGGTGGCCTTTCGCCAGGCCCACGTTCTCAGAGCGTGTGGAGAGACAGATCTGTGCTAAGTATGAACTTGAGCCTCCCTGACCTTCCTGCATCACTCAGGAGCACTAGAGCAGTGGCATGCACCACCACACATGAGTTACTTGAACTAAGCACTTCACCAAGCAAGAGCAAACTTGAGAAGCATGGTCTCATCCTAGTGTTAATAAGGAGTTAACACAAACCAGAAGAGGCCATGACAGCTAGTAAGTGCCCTGGCCCAGTTTCAGACCTGAATTCACCCCAGAGCTGAGACTGGTCCACTCTGACTAAAAGCTAGCTGAGGTGGCCTTTGTCCTCTGTTCTTCCTGTAGAAGAATGCTGGCTGTATCCAAAGACACAGGCAGGAGAAACCACAAGAGGCAGAGGCCAAAAGAACAGCTATGTGGGAGACAGGACAAAGCTTAGCCTCAAGCCTGATGCTGTGGAGCTGCTGAGAGCAGACCAGGCACCACAGGAGCACTGCCCTTGGCCTCATTCTCATAGCATGTATTTGAGCATCTGAGAAGAGCCTGAGGGTGCAGGAGCATCATGAGTTCAAGGCCATCCTGATCTCTATGATGTACAAAACCAAATAATAGTTTTGAGATTGGATGGTAATCTTGGACTGTTCACATGGACACACTGCAATGTCAGTATTTTTATGAGGCTATGAAGGTCAGAGTAAGGGGTCCCCCGGATGTCTGGATAAAGGCACTTGCTGCCAAGCCTGAGCACCAGAATTTGATTCCTGATCCACCCACATGGTGGAAGGAGAACCAGCTCCCGCAGTTGTCCTCTGACCTCTACACATATATAACCCCCCACACACACACACACAAGTAACTAAGTCAAGATCAGAATAAAAGATAAGATGCCAGAGAGATTTGAAGAAATGGCATGCCTGGCTTTGAATAGGTGGATGGGGACACACGGCATGCCTTGTACACTTTAGAGCTGGAGCAGGCAAGGAACAGGCTCTTCCAAGCACGATGGAGATGGAGGTGTGTGTGTTTGTGTGTGTGTGTGTGTGTGTGTGTGCGCGCGCGCCAACCCATGTATGTGAAGGCCAGAGGACAACTAGAGGAAGTCAGTTCTCTCCTAGCATGTGGATCCCAGGGACAGAATGTAGGTTGTCAGCCTTAGCTGGTGTTGGTTGGCTGTCTCTGCCTTATTACCTTGAGACAGGGTCTCCCACTAAACCTGGAGGTAGAGTGGCAGCAAGCAAGCCCCAGTGATCTTCCTATCTCCACTCCCCACAGCACGGGGGTTGTAGGCACATGCTGCCGTGTGGAAGCTGAAAGAGTCAATTCCCTTTCCACCTTTACGTGCTTTCCAGCGATCAAACTCTAGTGCACAGACTTTACCAGCCGATCCATCTCACTGGCCTGGGATGAAAATACTCTTTCAAACGCCTTTTGGTGATAAGAGTTGGGAGTACTCAGAGTTTTACTCCAGTTTTTGTTTGTTTTTCATTTTTTTGTTCAACTCTTAAGTATCTGTTTTGCATGGCAGAGGCCAGCATACAGACTCCAGACATAAAAACAGATAAATCAGTGGTGACTCCAGCCTGTAGCTCCAGCTGCTCTGGATGCTAAGGCAGACCTGTGAGTTGAGGCTAGCCTGGGCTGCCTAGTAAAAGCCCATTCTGGAGGGGAAAAAAAAAGACTAAGAACCCATGGACATTCATGGCACAGGTGGGTGACAAGATATATAAAAATACTTCTTCATGGCTATGAAAAGACACAAGGCAAAACTACCCAAGGAAGTAAGGAGGGCTTTGGGGCTCACAGTTTGAAGATACTGTAAGGTCCCAAATAAGAGTTCCAAGCGATATTGAGGTGGATTTATTAAGAGACATATTGTCATGGACACATAGCAGCATGGCAAGGGCTCTGTGGAGAATTCAGGCCTATGAATTAGCAGCTAGGCCTTGATTCCCCCTTTGAGGGCTGAAAGAGGAGGTCCAGTGCCATGTGGTTGGCAAGCAGCCTGTGGTACATGCTTATAGCGAGGTTGTCTCTGCTTCCCAGACAGGGAGAAAGGGGGCATCATTCATCTCTTTAGTTACTGTGTATCTACCCTATGAGCTGCCATCTACAGACCCTGATTGCTTAGGGCCCACAGTAGCCTAGGGCTGGTAAATTTCCCCAGAAGAAGAGAAGATTACAGCCTCACAGGAGGACGCTCAGTAGGGTACGTGCCATTTCCAATACAGATAGTTACCCAGACTGCTATGGAGAGAGAAAGAGGGGGACACGGTGGAGAAGCCTCTAGCCCAGACCTACTAGACACAGGCCACCCTCCTGCGGAAGGCGTGGCGGGCGGGCGAGGCGGCTGGCCACACTGTATGTTCAGTCAGAAAGCAGAGAGGGCAAGTTACTGGTGCTCACTTTGCCTTCTCCTTTTTACTCAGCCAGAGACCTCCGTCCACGGAATCATGCTAGTTTGCGGTAGGTTTTCAAACCTCATCGCCCCAGAGGTTTGTCTCCTAGGCAACTCTCTATCTGTCATATAGTGTGTCCATATATGATCTATCTATTTTAGAGAAAGTTTGTGGGCTGGCTGAGGGAAAATATGTTCTACAGTGTTTGAGTGGCTCATTCTGATAGCTAAGAGCCACGTGTCTAGGCTGTCAGTACCAGGTGGCAACTGCTGAAGGACGGGGCCTTGTGGTCTGGGCAGCGGCCAGGTTCTCAGCCTCTGCACCATGCAGACAAGGAAAGTACCATGCTAATGAGGTCAGAGTTGCTGGCTTTTGATCATTGAGAACTAGACTTCAATTGGGAGGTAGTTTGGAATCCAGGCAGTACAGAACGTTTGCCTCGTGTGTGTGAGGTTAGGTAGAACTGGTCCACAGTCTGGGGCAAACTTACTGTGTTCTTTCTTGCTCTCAGCCGGCTTCCCCCTCTTACATTGTTCAGGACCCGCTGCATAGGCAATGGTGCCACAGACACAGACAATTCTCTGTGTCTTCGCACCTCAATTAATCAAAACAATGCCCCCACGGACATTCTCAATCTGATCAAGATAATTCCTCATCAAGAGTCCCTTCCCACATGATTCTAGACTGCTTCAAGTTTACAGCTAAAACGAATCAGTAGTATGGACTCTTTACAAAGATTAGTTCACCCTCCCTCCCCCATGAGATGATGGAGAGGCAACGGAGAAGGAATCAGAGCACTTGGGACAACAGCACCTTTCTGGAGGCACTCAGTGACAGGAGTATGAGTGCTTCTACAGCCGCAGATCCTGGCTCTCCCACTACACCTTTACCTTCCATGGTTCCAAACCAGCAGAATCGAATATTTGGTGATTTCAGTTAATTGTGTAATTTTATCTCAATGCTTCTTCTTTGTCCAGGCTCTGTTTACTCCCCATTGGTCCAGTTGTGACTGTCTTCTGTCATGCTATGGATCTTGAATGCATTCCCCCCGCCCCCCCCCCAAAAAAAAAAAGTCTACGGAGTTGCTGGGCCGGGGGGGGGCCCTTCGGAGAAGTATTTCTGTAGTCTTTTTTTTTTTTGTTCTTAAGGTTTCATTTACTATTTCTTTATTTATTTGTATATCTGTGTGTCTGTCTGTGCACAGCTGTTTGCCACTCTAGTTGGTGGTGTGAGCCTGGGAGAGTGGAGTCTAAAACTGAGGCAGACTAAAGTCTCATGCCAACTTTACTCAGAGCATCAGACAATTTGTGCTTTGAGGGTTAAGAGTCACATGAGTAAAGTGTACAACCACAAGGATAAGCCTAATGTGGCAGGCAAGCCACGTGTGGCAAAACACGTTTTTCCGTGGAGGTATATAAACAAACAACAATAGCCAGCTGTAATGAATAAGCTAAAGTGAATGCCTATCCACTACACCTGGGAGGGACACAAAGCACATTCCGAGAACAGCTGCATGGTTTTGAGGACAGAGTTCACAAGACTCTTGTTCTTTCTCACAAGCACTCAGAGTTCACTGTACACGACTCCATTCTTGGACCGTGTTCCGACAGGTGGGTACCCACAGAGGGCAGAGGAGAGAGTCAGATCCCCATGGAGCTGGAGCTACAGATGTCTATAAAGCAACCTATGTGAGTGCTGGAAACTGAACTCAAGTCCTCTGTAAGAGCACAAAGTGCTCTTAACTGCAAGCCCTGGCTTTTATCTCTCCAGAGCAGCAGAAGTTACTAGGTTATTTAGGACATACCAGTTGAAAAGACTGTGGGACCCTGGTCATTTTCTTTCTTTTTTGATCCTTGGCCATTTTATTGGGCCAGTTTGGCCTTGATGCATGCTCATGTGTCTTTCTGTGAGTGTGATATTTAAATGAAAATCATGACGCCTCAGTAGCCACAGTCTTATACTGCAATTATCCTGTTAATGTGTGTTTTTGCTAATATTTAAAATTGTTTGTATTTGTTTGCATGTGCATCTACCTATGTGTATGCCTAAAGAGGCCAGAAGAGGGCAATGGAGCTCCTGGAGCTACAGTTAAAAGCGATTGTGAGCTTTCTAACATGGATACTAAGAACCAAACTCCAGTCTGCAAGGGTAGCAAGTGTTTTTAACCACTCACCTAGCTCTCCAAACCCAGCCTTTCTTATATCTGTTGTAGCTCACATACATGTGTGTAGAACACACATGTTGAGATTCATTAATGGTGGAAATCAGCTACAGGGAGTGAAGGAAGGTTTGAGCCAAGGGAGAAGCTGAGCTCTGACACCATTTCAGCAGAAGTCTGAGGACATCCTGAAGTGGGATGTTCCTCCAGGATCTTCTTACATTGGAGTGAAAGGTCTGGTCTTCATACGTTGTGTTACAACAGCTTGGCCACTCCTAGAAGGCTTTGTGATTACAGAAGGGGTCATAGGTGGAGGTTGCTTTTTACAGCTTTCCCAGCAGCCAGGGTGAGAAATTCTTCAATCTTTTAAGAGAATTTTGGTGTCAACACTACCGACCTAAAAGGAAAGCAGGACAGGAAGGAGAGAGAATGGAGGGAAAAGAAGGAAGAGGACAAAGAGTCCTTCACTTTTCTCTCTTTGGATATGTATATTGATGTATGTAAGAGCATATGTGTGGAGGTGACAGGACAACTCTGGCTGCCATTCCTTTAGCACCAATCACCTTGTTTTTTGCAACAGGGTCTCTCTGTAGCCTAGAACTCTCCAGTTTGGCTAGGCTAGCAAGCCCCAGGGATTCACCTATCACCTTCTCAGCCCTGGGGAAAAAAATCATGTGCCACCATAACCAGTGTTAATCTCAGCTGTCAATTTGATGAGCTCTGGAATCACCCGGGAGATGGGGTCCTGAACATACTTGCAGATTGAGATAGGAGCACCTTTCCACTGTGGGTGACACCATTCCCTAGGCTGGGATCCTGGATTGTATTAAAAGGAGAAAGCAAGCTGAATGTAAACATTCATCATTCTTTTCCTTGTGACCAGATGCAGCGTGACCAGCTGCCTCCAGTTCCTGTTACTGTGTCTTCATTATCTTGATTGTGAACCAAAAATAAACTCTCTTATGTAGTTTGAGTTTTTTTTTTTTTGGGGGGGGGGGGTGTTATCACAGCAAAGGAAAAGTAACTAAAGACACTCTGCTCTTTCACATGGATTCTTGGGTCAAACTCAAGACCTTCCAGCTTGCAGGAGAAGCACTCTACTGCCGGCGCCACCTCTCAGCCCCCTCTTGTTGGGTCTAATTGGGTACAGGGTGAAATAAGGCAGTTGGTCCCTGTCAAAGGAGGTGAGCATCTGTGTTAGCTACTCTCCTGGTGATGTGCTAGAATACCTCGATGAAGGCAACTTTGGGAAGAAAAAGTTTATTTTGGCTTACAGTTCTCGGGAAGATACGATCCATCATGAAGAAAGAGGCTTGGCAGCCGGAGTGTGTGTCTGTCCAGGCAGGAAGCAGAGTGATCCTATTTCAGCTCCATGTGGGACGCAGGAAGGGAGAGGATAGGAAGTAGACCTAGGCTGTAAACACTCTTAAGTCCACTCTTAGTGACATATTTCCACTGGAAAGGCTCAGCCTCCTAAAGGTTCCAAAATCTTCCTGAACAGTACAAACTGGGGAACAGCCATTCAAGCACATGAGCTTATGGGGGACATTTTTTATTCAAACTATCACAGCATCCCTCTCCATAGAAGAGGGAGTTGTGTGAGAAGCATCAAAGCATGAGATGGAGAAATGGCTTATCAATTAAGGGCATTTGATGCTGATGTGGGGGACCTGCGTTTGAGTTCCAGAACCCACATGCTCGCTCACAGCTATAAGTAACCCCAGTTCTATAAAGTTTAAAATTACATACAAATAAATTAAAAACTTGATTATAAAGGTGTGGGATTACAGGGCTCTAATGCTCTTCTGACCTCCACGGACATGAGACATGCACATGGTGCATATGTAAACAACCATACACATACAGTAAAATAAATAAAAATTAAAAAACAGAAGTGTTGCAGCCTCAGGGTGCTCCATCGTGAGTGTGGGCTGAGCTAGCATTGGCCCTCTTGTTGGGAGAGCTTAGGAGAGCTTCCCAGAATTCCCTTCCATTTTTTCTGTAACCCAAGATCTGTTTCTTCTTTTCACACAGTACAGGCACCAGTTGAAGGAAGGGAGGAAAGAAGGAAAGAAACCCAGCCTAGCAGGGTGGGTGGGTCTCAGGGTGAACGCTAGGAGAGAAAAAGTCTTCTCCAAAACAGCTCTTCAAGTGTGAACATCTTTTAGCTCATGCTCTCCCAGTGACACAGCAGCTCTTAGACATTGATCAAACAGCTTAAGCAATTTATTCTGGGGTGAGCAAGAGCTATATGAACCTTGAGGAGTAGGAAGGGATTTCCAGGGTGGACTCATAGCATGGGTTGGGGCTGAGATGTGGGAGGTCCTTTATTTGCATGGAGAGCAATTCCAAGTGCCAAGGTAGGGGGTGGAGCCTATGCGAGCCCAGAGCACGCAGGCACCGGACGGGTGGGGGGTGGGGGAATAGTCCTTCCTCCTGCTGGTCTCAGAAGTGAGGTGTGGGGTTTGGGCATGTATCCACCTTGCTCTAGGTGCATGCTGCTTTCTCCTGTGGCACTGTCCACTTGCCCCACACTTTATTACCATCACTGATTCTGAACAATCTTCGGTTCTTGGCTATTGTTGATCTTAGTGAGAAACAGGCATATTTAAAAGCTGCATTTGAATGCAAGGAAAATTTTAAAAAATGACCTTTGGATATATGAAACAAGGCAGCTGGGGAGACGGAGCTGTTCTGCTAATTAAAACTGGGAGACAGTAGGAGGAGGAACAATTACTCTAAAGCACTATCTCTCCCCACATTCCGGCAAACAAATTAGCTCCAACACCCACACAGTAGGAAAAACAAATGGCAATTATGCTTAGATGTTTCCTGGACTGTTTGCTCTCTCCATCTGATCATGAACATTACATTGGTAGTGGGTTGGAGATAGGCCTGGCGCTTATCTGGATGAATGATTTCCTCCTACCTTTAAACTTAGCCAAAACCACAGCAGTGAGGCAGCTGAGACCCTGTAACACACTGAGAACTGTTTCCTCAGACTGAGGAAAAAAGCTTCTAGATAGTTGAGTATCAATGACAGTCATTTATCCACAGAGGACAAGAGTATATTTTGAACCACTAAATTTCAGCATAAAACGTAACAGAGTAAATATGTTTAAAATAGTTGACATTGGGGCGGCTCCTCTTTTCTGGGGAAAGGGAGGGGGAAGAGGAAAAAGGAGGTCTGGGAGGAGAGGAGGGAGGGGACCTTGACATGCAAAGTAAGTAAACTGAAGTATGTGAACAGAAGACACAGAGCACATCTAAGAGCTGTTGAAATGGTTCAGTGATTATGGACCCTTGCCGTCAACCCTGATGACCTGAGTTCAACCCTTGGACCTACATGACAGAAGGAAAGAACTGACCCCTGTAAGTTGTCTTCTGATCTCCACAGGTGCTCTGTAGCACAGGCACACACATGGGGGGAGGGAGGGAAAAAGGGAGAGCAAACACATGTAAAGCATTTTAAGAACCAATCCTACATTCATCTCCAATGTAATAGATATGATGGAGGTGGAGGTGTCTGGCTAAGATATACCACAAGATATAGTTTGGGAAAGTAGTCTTCAAGTTTTGGTACTTAGGTAATCATAAGTAATGGTGTTGTAGTCAAAAGGTGTAGTTTTTGTGTGGACATAGTTATTCTTTTGTTTAGTTTCCATGTATAGTTTTGAAACCTTGATGAAGAAAAGGTGAGAGTTTTGAAGGGAGAGGACTACCTTAAGGCCACAGGCAGAGGATGGCAAGATAGCTCAGGAGACCGAGAGACTAGAATGAGGCTCACATGATACCTTCATCTTATGCTCTTTTGTTTGAAGCTTCTTTCCAGATATCATGGTGGATTTCATAAGTCTGACTTCTTGGAATGTACTTCTCCGGGGGGGGGGGGGCTGTTGTCTAGATGAGGAGGGACCACAGCAAGGGGATTCTTTGTTTCTGATGGGAGTGAAGAAGTGAGTACAGAGGCACATGTTTGTTCAAGGTATTGGAACTAAGTGGCCACTGAGTGTTCAGCTCTAAACAAGGCATTTCTACCACCCCCTAAGGCTCGGGGAATAGCATGAAAGAAGGGACAGAAAAAAATGTAAATGCTAGAAGATTTGGAGAAGGGCTATGAGGTGCTGTCTTCTGGGAATGGCACAGCCAGTGCAGATGTGACCTCACAGCAGCTGTGGCTGCATGTCATGCACTGTACCGGGGCTGTCAACAGTCAGTCATGGGTAGGGGAGGGTCCCAGGAGGCAATACTTCTCTCTGCTGAACTATGGGCTACTGGTGTGTTTTTGGAGAGGAGCAGCCACTTATTCTCTTCAGTTTTGTAGTCAGCACTGAGGTTGCCAGGCTCTTACGTACAGATCCAAAGCCATGGAAGCAGACAGAGACAGTCCCTTTCCAACACAGTGTATCACAGAAACAAAACAATTCGAATACGGAAAAGATTCTTACCGAGCTGGAGAAGTGTCTCAGAGGCACTGGCTGTTTCTCCAGACGTCCTGAGCTCAATTCCCAGCAACCACATGGTGGCTCATAACCATCTAGGAGATCTGATGTCCTCTGCTGGCGTGCAGGAAGAACACTGTATATGTAATAAAAAAAAAAAATCTTAAAAAAAAAAAAGATACTTGTAAGGAGGGGAGAAGTGGGAGGAAAGTGATAGGAAAGAGACTGGAATGTATGAAAATAACCAGAATGGAAGATATGTCTGAAATTGCCAAAGGACAAATTTCTGAAAAGACAAAGGGACCCCATAAAGTTGTGGAAAGTAAGTGATTTATCTGGGCTACTTGGCACAGCAACTTCCATGGGATACTTAGCTCTGTGACTGACACCGAATACTTAGCACTGTGTTTTCCACAGAGTTTTATTTAGCGCAGTGGTTGACATGGAGTGTCTGCACAATGCCATCCTCTCAGGGTGAATAAAGTTGTACAATGGAAGCAGCAAGTGAACAACTCCGAACACTACCCTAGGACCGTAGTCACAGCACATTCCTGACCAGCAAGAGCCCCTGCCTGCTCGTTAGAAGTAGAAACACCTGGTCCCCAGCACAGAGCTAACACGTGGGGAGGGTCCAGAGTTTGTCTTTCAGCCAGCACTGCAGGTAGCCCATGTGGGCAAGGTCGAGACCCAGTGAGTCCCAGGGAGACGCTGCATCAACCACATCACAGGACTGGGTCTCAGCCCTGCCAAGAGTCTCTTTGTCACGATAAATGTTAAAATAAAATAAGACATTAAAAATAATTCTGTATTCTAAATCTTCCTCCCCTCCTCCCCCAAGGCAGAGTCTCATATCCCAGTCTGGCTTTGAATTCACCAGCTGGGGATGACCTTGAACTGGCAACCCCTCTTCCCGTCCTGAATGATGCTGGGATTACAGGTGTTGGCCACCATGCCAAGTTTCTGTGGTGCTGGAAACGGAACCCAGGGCAACTTGTTTGCAAGTGCTGCAGCCCCACCCCTCCTCCCTTCTCTCTTTCTGGTTATTTACTCCTTTTGGCTCCATAACCCCAGAGACATTTTCTTTGCCCCTAAGGCCACAAGTCTGCACTGCTTCCCTGCAACACCCAGAAACAGTCTCTGGCTTCATTGACGAAAGGTCCCCTCCTTCCTGCCTCACTCCTTTCTTTCTCTCCCCATGTCCCTCTCTTCCTTCTGTCCTTTCTGGTTTGCTTAGAGTCAGCCAAGCCTCCGGGCAGCACCAGGGAGAGCCCCAGTCACGTCCACTGGGAGCTCACCATCTAGTGGGGAAGCATAAACAAACAGTCGTCCTGTCTGTCCCATTCTGCCCCCACCACTCTGTCCCCCTCCTCCAGTTACCCTGCCTGAGTCTGTCTGTGACGTCACCCTCTCACCCCACCTCCGACCCACAATGATTGCTGTCTGGGGCAGAAGCACAGCTCAGGAGCAGCTTCTTTAAGTAGTTAATGTCTGAGAGCTGATGAAACGGGAAGCGGGTCTGATAAAATAATATTAAGAATCATCTGGAAGAACACACAAAGCAACGATACCGAACAATGAATGTTTTTTAATAACAGCATGAAAGATCATAAGAGGAGACATGGGAGGCCTGGAGAGATGAAAGGCCCAGATGAATAAAAGTGGTGGACATGTTCTCTGTACTATTTCTTTGTATCCCCTTTTATTAATTTTTTATTAGTGTACAACGTATTAGGCTTTAGGGCTGGGGAGACCTCCATGGTTAAGAGCATTTGCCATAGTTGCAGAGGACCAGAGTTCAGTTCCCAGAACCGGTGTCTAGAGGCTCACAGATGCCTGTAACGCCAACTCCAGGGGATCCAACACACTCTTCTGGCTTCTGTGGGCACCTACATACGTATGTTGATAAACACACACACACATTAAAAATGAAACAAAAGCCACAGAGGAAGACAATGCAGCCACTCCTGACGAGATCTGATAGACTAAGATCAGAAGGAAGGAGAGGAAGACCTCCCCTATCAGTGGACTTGGGGAGGGGCATGCGTTGAGAAAGGGGAGGAAAGGTGGAATTGGGAGGGGAGGAAGGAGGGGCTTATGGGGGGCTACAAAGTGAATAAAATGTAATTAATAAAAATTTTTAAAAAAGGGAAAAATGAAACAAAAGCCAAAGTATTAGGTTTCATTGTGGTATATTCAACAAAATCTGTTTTTGTTTATTTTCCTTTTCTGCAGTGGCCCTGTGCCCCTCCCACCCTCCCACTCCCAGCAGCCTCTTAGCTGTTTCCTCGTCCTTCTTTCTCAACCCTCTTTGCCCCCTCTTTGGGTCTCCTGTCTAGTTTCCTAGCCTACAGTCACTTTCTCATAAACATGCATGTAAATATTGAAAGGTAGGATCTATGTGTGAGAGAGCATGCAGTGTTTGTCTTTCTTATTCTGAGTCATGTCACTTGATACAGCACTTTCCAGAGGCACCTATTTCCCTGCAAATGTTATTTTTCTTCACAACTGAATAAAAGTCCTTATGTATCCATTGACAGTCACTGTGGCGGTTTGAATGTGAAATGCCCTCCATAGGCTCAGGGCCCAACCTGGTGGCCAGTTGGTGATGCTGTTTGGGAAGTTATGGAATCTTCAGTAGGTACAGCCTTGATGGAGGAAGCACATCACTGCGGGTAGGTGTTGAAGGTTATAGATTCACCCCATTTGCAGCTTGCTCTCTGCTTCCATGGTACTGTTGAGATGTGATTTCTAGCTCCTGCTCCTACACTGCCTTCCCTGCCACTGTGGACACCTGGCCTCTTAGAACACCTCGCCCCATGTAACCATACGCGACAGTAAGACTGTTCCTTAAGTTGCTTTTGGTCGTGACATTTTATCACAGCAACAGAAAAGTAGCTAGTCCAGCCATCTAGGCTGGTTCCATTTCCCTGCTGTTGTGGATAGTGCAACAATAAACATGGCCGTTTATTGCAATAAGCCGCATCCCTGGAGTCGGATACAGAGCCCCTTGGGGACTCATAAATGGTAGAGCTGGATCAAAGAGATGATCTGTTTTTAAATCATTGAAACAAATGTTCTTATATGTATTCATTTATGTACGTTTGGGGCGGGATGCGGGCACCACAGTGCTTGTGTGGAGGTCAGAGGACAACATGCAGGATTTGTAGCTCTCCTACCTTGTTGGCCCAGTGACGGAACTTGAATCGGGAGGCTTAGCACCACCTGCTTTTATTCTCTGAACCACCTCTCTGTTTTTTTGTTTTGTTTAGATGACTCCATACTTTAAATTTTCTCTCAAATCAAAACTTCAGTCTCTCCGGGGCATGCCTCATCATTGTCACTAATGGTTTGGCTTTCATTCTGTTAGTCTTCTTTTGCCTTACAGTCTCTTCCTCTGCCCCCTGCCAGACATGGCTCTTAACTTCTCTGCCTCCAATTTCCCGGTGAAATTACCACACTTAATGTCCAAGTCAGAAGCTGTCTTTCCCCAAGAGGCATGCTCTGCCTATGTCAACGAAGGAGAGCTCCCTTCCCAGAAGCCAGCGACCTTCGTTAGTATCTCTAAGCTGGTTAGCACACGTTGAAGCATGGTTATTCTATAAATATGTTTGGCTTTGGCAGATGGAAGGTGCTTGTCCTAGTTAACTCTAACCGCCAACTTGACACAATCTAGAAATCACCAGAGAGAAGAGCCTCCGTTGGGGAATTCTGTTGATGTCTTTGGGGAATTATCTCCATTGTTAGTTGACATAGAAGGATCCAGCTCCGCCCACTGTGGACAGTCCCATTCCTTAGTGGTCTAGGATGTACAAGGAAGCTAGCTAAGCATTTAAAACTGATATGTAATCAGACAAATACCAAGAGACCTCTAACAGTAGATAATTTCTGGGTTCTTAAGGTGGCTCAGCTGGCAAAAGGACATACCAAAGAAGCCTGGTGACCTGAGTTTAATATCCAGGACAAACTTAATGAAAGAAGAGAACAAACTTCTGAAAGTTGCCTCTGACCTCCCTATGTGTCATGGCAAATACACATACACACACACACACACACACACACACACACAGATGAATATTTAAAGGCACAGGGTTTCTATAAAAGACTACATATCCATGTGGAAAATGCAGTCCCAGTAGTCTTTAAAGAGCTAAAATTTAGACTGTTAAAATGTATTATTGTACAACAAACAGATATTTTTCTAATGAAAGATTGATTTTGGCAAGGCTGCAAAAATCTCTCTTTTATTCTTTTCATTCTATCTCTCTCTCTTTGTCTCTTCAAAACTCAGAGCTGATGGAACAACCATCCATTATATGTCTCTCAGGTACAATATAGAAATATGGAAAAAAAAGAAATAATCACATTTTTCCTACATTTTAAGTCAGTTATTAAATTTGGAAGAAAATATAGCAAAGAAATAATCTCCAAAGGGAAAATTTTAGTTGTAATGTTAAAAATCAATAATGTGACTGCTAAGTGCCTGTCACATCCGCTTAGTGTTTAGGATGTTACCCTGCTGCAGGCTGATCAACAGTTCTCTTCCTGCTTCCGGTGTGATGGCTGAGGACATAGGCCTTCTGAGTGAGAGATAAAGGACGTTATTACAGAAGCTTCCTGCGAAGTTTATGCTGCTCCCCGGTGAGTCTTAAGCGAATTGATGTAGACGCCCGGGACACTCGTAGGGACCCTGTGGCTGCGGAGTGGTGGCGTGCACAGTGCAGAGTGTGCGCTGTGAGTTCAGAACCCAGGTGGCAGTGAAGATGCACAACGCAGCACAGGTGAGGCTGCCAGGCACCATCTCGCTTGTTGTGCGTTGGGCTTTTAGTGGAGTTTTGTGAGCCACATGTTCAGAACCCCTTGACATCACAAAGTTTTTCACAATCCCAACATTCAGTTTTCTGACCCCATATGAGGTGTCGCAGTCACAAAGCTGAAAGGAGTTGGAGATGTGAAGGGCACTTTGACATCAGACATGGAGATGTTTGGAGTTTTCCCAGCTGGTTTTTTTGGTCCAGTATTTCCTCACTATGTTCCCTTTCCTCCCTTTTAAATGGTAATGTATAATCTGTGCCATTTAATGTTGGAAGTACATGATCTGCTGTTTTATTCTGATTGCACAGGGGATTATAGTTAGGAGATTGCCAGGAGTCACAGAAGAGACCTTGAACCCAGGCTCACCTATTCAGCCAGTGAGCCCCAGGGATCCTTCTGTCTGTACATTTGCGGTGATGGGATTACATATTCTCACATGTCAAGTTTGGGTCCTGATGCTTACAAGGCAAGCACCTCACTAACTGAGCCATCTCCCCAGCCCCGTGTCTCTTATAGAGACTCTATTAGGTCAGGGCTCTTTTAACAGTTTACCTTCCTCCTCCTCCTCCTCCTCCTCCTCCTCCTCCTCCTCCTCCTCCTCCTCCTCTTCCTCCTCCTCTTCCTCGTCCTCCTCGTTCTCCTTCTTCTGTCTTTCTCCTTGGGATTTTTGAAACAGGATTTCTCTGTATAGCCCTGGCTGCCCTACAATTCCCTCTGTAGACCATGCTGGCTTGGGACCCAGAGTTTTGCCTGGGATTAAGGGCATGGCCAGCCGCTGCCTGGCTAAAGCTTTACTTTCTTTAGATCCTAACTTAAAATGGGTCACATTATGGGTCAGAATCAATCATATGCCTATGGAGGGCAGGGTAAGATTTAAACATATAAGTGTGGAGAGTGAGGGATAGGAATTAATTATATAGGGACAAAGTCACAGTTCAGTCACAGCAAGTTGACAATCTCTTTCCATCTTCCCATCTGCAAATGACTGTGCCTTAGAAGGTTGCTAGTGGTAATGGGTTATGCTGACTGCTACCTTGACAGAACCTAGAACATATCACCTAGAAACAGAACCTCTGGGCATGCCTGTGACTTTAGAGACTAATTAATCCACAGCCATGGATGTGGACTATACCGTTTGATGGGCTGGGGTCCTTTACTGACTTAAATGGAGGAAGAGCTGAGTACCAGCATTCATCTCTCTGTCTGGCCAGTTGAATCACGTTCCTGTTGCCATGCCTGTCCTGCTATGATGGATCATATCCTCAAACCATGAGCCGAAATAAACCTTTCTGTCCTTACGTTGTTTTAAGCACGTACTTTATTTCAATAACAGAAAAGCAGCAAAGACACTGGTCATCAACAGAAAAATAACTAATATACTGGTAAAATCAACTGACAAGCACATTAAATAAAGTCATTACAAATACCTGACCGATGAAAAACTTATATAAAAACATGATCACACTGAAGAGCAGAAGAGAACTGGTTATGAAATCTGTGCATGGAGCTAAAAAGAGCAGGGGTTGTTAGCACTTACAGAATGCCCGCACATCCTGTGCTGACAGCTTCCTCTAACTTTATTTTCATCACAATCTCACATGAAGCATAATAACCCCATTGGAATTATTTTAAAAGGTGTGTGTGTGCATCCATGTGCAGGCACCTACAGAAGGCAGAGAGGGTGATGGATCTCCTGAACCTGGAGTTACTGGTGGTCTTAGCTGCCTTGTGTGCGTGCTGGGAACCAAACTCAGATCCCCTACAAAAAACAGCAAGTGCCCTTAATAACTGAGCCATCTCTCCAGCCCCAATTACCCCCATTTTTTTTTAACTATAAGAAGGCCGCCTCAGAAAGCCTAAGTTGCTCAAAGTCTTTCAAGTGATAAATGGAATGACATTAAAAAACTACAAAGAGAATATATAGTAACATGAAAAATGTTAGGGGAAATGAGCAAAATAAAAAATTGATTTTGGGCATGAAAAATGTATGTGGAGAGAGGAACAAAGACTAAGAATAAAAGCGTGTCATGAGTTTGGTGCAAGGTAAATTTCCTACTGTTTTAATATTCTTGCTCTTTGTTCATTAAGATAGGTAGAGTACCACTGCAAAAGTATTTGTCTTAAAGGATTCTTTTCATTGTGGTTAGTTTCATCAAAATCACCCAATGTCCAACCTGCAGTCATAGGCAGTGTGTGGTCCAAGGGAGCTATCAATGTGTCCTGACACAAAATCTTTGCGTCATGCACCTTCACGTCAGCCTAGGTACCAGGGATGAAGCTTCTGGGTGAACCACAGAAGAAAGTCCATTTTTTTACTGGGGCTGGGGAAATAGCTCAGCAGGCTGGGTGTGATAGCCTGTAATTTCAGCTTCAGATGGCAGAGGCAGAGCTGCTGACCCCCAGAGAAAGCTGGCAACAGAGAATAGCCACATGAGAGACCCCTGCCACAGTGAGTAAGGTGTAAGACAGACTGAAGATCATTGCTGATATCAAGTGCAGACCTGCGAATGCACACACATATACATAAGCACACGAGTGCAAACAGCATGCATACGCATACACACCACACTCTCGTGGAGGGAGCTGGGGGAAGGCCCTTTTTCTGCTTTCGAAGGAGAGGCCTTTCTGAGTCATCTTCTTGGGAGCTCAATGACAAGGTGCAGAGCCCAGTAGCTTTTCCAAGCTTGGCCTCTTCTGTCCCCAACAGATCAGTAACCCGCCCGACTAAGAAAAGGGAGGCGTAGATACTGAATTTTGTTACTGTTTTGTTTTGTGAGGGGCTTATGATGAACGGGTTTATTGTCAGGTTGACAAAATGTAGAACGCCCGAGGAAGAGAGTCTCCATGAGGGATTATTTAGACCAGCTTGACCTACAGGCATGTCTATGAGGGATTTTCTTGAGTACCTCAACTTCTGTAGGAAGTCACAGCCTAAAGGGGGACAGTACCATTTCCTAGGTGTTGATCCTGGACCGCATAAAGGAAGGAAAAGCAGCGTGAGCACTCGCCTTGCACACACTCATTTTTCTCTGCTCTTCACAAGCTCCTGCAGTGATGAGCTATAGCCTGGATGTGTAAGCCAAATAAATCCTTTCTCCCTTAAAGTTGCTTTTGTTAGGGTATTTATCACAGCAACAGGAAGAAAACTCCAAAACTCATGCTGGTCTGGCCTCCATCTTCCCAGGTATAGCTGTATATATTAGAGGACAACCTTGAAGTTCTGATCCAACTGCCTCCACCTCCCCAGTGCTGGGGTTGCAAGCATAAGCACCAGCCTACCGGGTAGATATGCTGGCAAGCACTCTATCATCTGACTCGTGTTCCTACCTTAAGGATGCTACCTTCCTTAAGTTTCTGTTTGACCCCCACCGACAGATGCAGCTTTAGAGTAATCTCACCATGCTTTAAAAACAGTTAATTATTTTTAAGTAAGATGTTTCCATACAATATATCTTGCTGTGTTTTTTTTTTGTTATTTGTTTGTTTGTTTTTGAGGCAGAGTTTTCTGTTGGTGCTGGCTGTCTTGGAGCTGGCTATGCAGTCCAGGTTGGCTTCAAATTCGCAGAGATCCTCCTGAATACGGGGATTAAAGGCACGCACTGCCACGTCCAGCTTGATATGCTTTTTAAAGTATGAGGATATGGCGTATAAGGTGGCTCACTGGGTCAGAACCCTCAGCACCAAGACTGAAGATCTGAATTCCATAGATCTGAGTTCCACCCCGGGATCCATATAGCGGAAGGAGACAACTGCCTCCTTAGGTTGTTCTCTGACCTCATGATCGAGGTCTCTCTCTGTCTCTCTGTCTCTCTGTCTCTCTGTCTCTGTCTCTCTTCCTCCCTCCTTCTCTCCGCTCCCCCATACACACACACACACACACACACACACACACACACACACACACACACA
>NW_026585504.1:60478909-60616921 GCF_907164565.1 Psammomys obesus | reverse complement strand
ACACACACACACACACACACACACACACACACACACACACACACACACGTGGTGTTGGTGGTGGAGGTGCTTTTTTGTTGTTGTTTATCCGAGGGTAGATGAGACTAGCTGCTGGCGCCTGCCATTCGTGGGCAAGGCTTCTGGGTTCATCCCCAGCACCATAAGAAACAAAAAAGTTTCAACAACGAAAGCTCAGGCTTAAACTTGGGAGAGGGTAATAGAGCTACAAGAAACCGAACAAAAAGGAGGGAAGCACCGGAAGCCGGGGTGGCAAGCAGGTTGGAAACTGTCTCTCTTCCAGAGCTCTGCGGAACAGCTTCAGCCTACAGCTTTTAGCGAAAAGCTAGGGGAAAATTTCAGGGCCCAAGGAGCCCTCCCTATGAGCTGGGCACCAAGAAGCTGGGGCCGAGCTGGGCTTTCTATTTCACGCACTCCAGTATTTGAGACGGTTGCTCCGGCCACAGGTAGAATCGGGGTCCCGGGAAACCACAACGCCTTTGGCTGGAACCCCAATGGCTCCAGTGTGTCACAGAGCCACCAAGTCCGCAGGAGGGATCTGCGGAGGTGGTAGCTACGGAATCCCGACAGGATGTTAGCAACTTTCCCTAAGGCATCGGATGCTACAGTTCTCCCCGCCCCACTGAGGCGGCAGACCGCTGGGGCAGCTTTCAGCTACAGCCTCAGCTCCTATTGGTGGCGGCTTCAAACCTTCTCCGCCCATTTCAGCCCACACCAGGGGGCCGTTGGTTCCAGCCACCATCCAGGGAAGGTCTGTTTGAGCTATCCCTGTCCGCAGGCACCGGTTTCCAGCCCTCTGCAGCCGCCTACTGTGAAGACCGCCAGGAGACTGAGAGAGACCGATGCTCTGGGCAAAGCTGGACTAAGGGGTCCTGCTCATTTTTTTTTTTCTCCCTCAACTGGAAAAGAGTCCATGAAAACCAAAAGAAGCGCCAAAAGAAGGCTGCAGTTTGGAAAAAAGACCAGGGTGGCGCGATTTACACTTCTTTCTGCGTTGCAGGACACTCAGTGCCCCTCCCACTTCGCCACCTACCCCAGTCCGTTCGGCCACACCGCACTTCTCCTGCCTGAGAGCCCAAGCCCTGGAGCAATGGAAGTCTCTAACCTCTCAGGCGCCACCCCTGGCATCGCCTTTCCTCCCGGACCCGAGAGCGGCAGTGACGGCCCAAGTTCCTACAGGGGCGTGGGGTCCACCCCAGGAGGGCTCACCTTGCCTGGCCGCGAGCCGCCTTTCTCTGTCTTCACCGTGCTGGTGGTCACTTTATTGGTGTTGCTGATCGCTGCCACTTTCTTATGGAACCTTCTAGTTTTGGTGACTATCCTGCGCGTCCGCGCCTTTCACCGCGTGCCCCATAACTTGGTGGCCTCGACAGCCGTCTCGGACGTCCTGGTAGCGGCGCTGGTGATGCCGCTGAGCCTGGTGAGCGAGCTGTCGGCCGGGCGACGTTGGCACCTGGGCAGGAGTCTGTGCCACGTGTGGATCTCCTTCGACGTGTTGTGCTGCACGGCCAGCATCTGGAACGTGGCGGCCATCGCCCTGGACCGCTACTGGACCATCACGCGCCACCTGCAGTACACGCTGCGCACGCGGCGCCGCGCTTCTGCGCTCATGATCGCGGTCACCTGGGCGCTGTCGGCGCTCATCGCGCTCGCCCCGCTGCTCTTTGGCTGGGGAGAAGCCTACGACGCTCGGCTGCAGCGTTGCCAGGTGAGCCAGGAGCCCTCCTACGCCGTCTTCTCCACCTGCGGAGCCTTCTACCTTCCCCTGGCGGTGGTGCTCTTCGTCTACTGGAAGATTTACAAAGCTGCCAAGTTTCGGTTTGGCCGCAGACGCCGAGCTGTGGTGCCCTTGCCCGTCCCCATGCAGGTAAGGGACTGGTGGCGGGTTTGGGGATGGGGGATCCCGGAAAAAAGACATTTAGAAAAGGGAAGAATCTACAGAGTTTGGATAGCTTTCGAAGAACACGTGGGGTGCCTTATCGCTTGTGCTTCTAGCGAACCACCTGTGGGATGTGCACCTGAGAAAATGGTTTCTTCACTTGCACATTAGGACTAGTGCTGGAGCCTCCAAACCTCAAAAGTGTGTGTATGTGTGTGTGTGTGTGTGTGCGCGCGCGCGCGCATGAGCGTGCTTGCGCGCGCTTGTGCGAGTGTATTGAGACAGGGTCTCATGAGGCCCAGACTGAAATCCAACTCTTTATGTAGCTAAGGACAGCCTTGGACTCCGCCAACCAAGTGGAGGATTATAGGCATGCGTCACCAGTCTCTGCGTAAGCAATGGAGGGAGAGGAAAAGGATGGGACTCAGAGTTTCCTGTGTGAGAGACAGCTCAGTGTACCAACTCAGCTCCAGCTCCAGCCTGTCTTTCTCGGTAGTGATGGAGCCTGTCTGATTAGCTGGGCTCAGGCAAGCAAGCTGGCTCATTTGGAAAAGGCGCTTTCCACCAGGCCTCGCAGCCTGAGTTCTTTCTCTGAGTCCATGTCCTCACGTGGACCACACCTTGGATTCTGGAGTGGCTCTGCCCACATCAGGCTTGGTGCTGCCAACTTTTGATCCCTGCAAGGCCAGACTGTCCTGACTGTGGTTGGATGTCATTTACTTTGATATAAGTAAAGAAACTACTGTAGTGTTCACGCTTTGTTGACACTCCAAGCTCCACGCACACACCCACCAGTGTCCATGCTCTGAAATGCTAGAAGCCACTTCCCAGTCTCTCTCTCTGACTGGATGTGTGTATTGCTACTCTCCTCACTCTCTCTCTCTCCCTCCCTCTTCTTGCTCTCTCTCTCCCTCCCCATTCCTCCTCCCTTTCTCCCCCTCCCCGTGTGTGTGTGTGTGTGTGTGTGTGTGTGTGTGTATGTATGTGTGTGTGTGTGTGTGTGTGTGTGTGTGTATGTTTAAAAAAACCTCCATTATCAGTCCTGTTGTTTATCCCAATCCCAGAGCTGTTCCTGGAGGTTTGGGAGTGAGAAATTGGGTCGTGGTTCCAATTCCAGACATTCGTTACTTAATACCTGTGTGCCTCATTTTTCTGTTAAAACGAGTTAGTTACTACTTTTACTTTAATTTAAAATTTAAGGCAGGGTCTCAGGTATTACAAGCTGGCCTGGAACTTCCTTGAGTAGCGAGGGATGACCTTGAACTTCTGATTCCTCTCCCTGTACCTTAAAAGTACTGGAATTAGAAGCAGTACCATCATGCCTGGTCTATGTTGTTCTGGGAATAAAACTTACTGCTTTATGCATGTTGGGCAACGGTTCTACCAACTGAGTCATACACCCAGCCGTAGGTCCTATTATATAAGGCCCCTGGTGAGGTCCATGAACTAAAAAATGCAAAAATACTACCTACATAGTCCTGACGAGTGGCAGAGCTGACTGAGGAAAGAATGTTTCAACAGCCCATCAATTTAGCTGCATCAGCAAGCTGCAGGTTCAAAGAGAGACCCTGTCTCAAAAAATATGATGAAGAGCAATTGAGAAAGACACTTAATGGCACAGAAGTCTGGACTGGACACACATACCTATGTGCACAGACTCACAGATACAATGTGTGGCCCAGGAAACATGTCAAAATGAAAGAAATAGGAAAGGTTGTTGTTTATTTTACTTTTCCAAGTCAGCCCAGGTGCTAGCTACTACAGAAGTACATGAGCTTTTAAAAGTAGATTCATTTTCATTTAATTAAATGACAGAGAAATTTTTTTTTAACACAAAACAGGAATGTCAAGTCTATAATTGGAAGGTGTTGGAAAGGAGAACTTTATTCAGAATTAATGATGTTCTTTGAAAGGTCCCTCGGAAATGCCTGGGGTGATTATAGCTTTTCTGTCTGGTTGCAGGGGTAGGGCTGGCTTTTTTTTAATAGCTGTAATCAATCCAGTTATGCTCCTAGGAAAACCACCATGGAATGGATGCCTGAAAGACGTACCATGCGTGACTTGACTCTTTATTTTGACAGAAGAAACAGTACTTATTTATTTATTTGGTTTGCTTTTGCATCACTGGAGATAAAACCCAGAACTTCGTCCATGCTAGGCAGGCACGCCACCATATGACACCATCCCCAGTCCTTACTATTCTTTTTTTTATTTAAAGTTATTTACTTATTATTAAGTGTATTGGTGTTTTGCATGAATGTATGTTTGTGTGAAAGTGTCTGATCCCCTGGAACTGGAGTTATAGACAGCCATGTGGGTGCTGAGAATTGAAACCGGGTTCTCTGGAAGAACAGCCAGTGCTCTTAACTGCTGAGCTATTTCTCCATCCCGTTCAGCCCTTACTAATCACTTAGGACACATCCCGTTTAGACAGGTGATATGAAGAGGTGAAAGGACAGCTGGCTGGCCAGTCAGAAGTAGCCAGTGATGGAGAGAAAGAATTCCAGAAGGCAGGGCCAGCATTGCACTGAGTTACTCTTTTTTAAAATTAAAAAAAATATTTATTTTTTAAATAAATTACAGTTTATTCACTCTGTATCCCAGCTGTAGCCCCCTCTCTCATCCCCTCCTATCCCACCCTCCCTCCTTCTTCTCCTCCCTTGGCCCTCCCCCAGTCCACTGATAGGGGAGATCCTCCTCCCCTTCCCTCTGACCCTAACCTATCAGGTCTCATAAGGACTGGCTGCACTGTCTTCCTCTGTGGCCTGGTAAGGCTGCCCCCACCCCTCAGGGGGAGGTGATCAAAGAGTCAGCCACTGAGTTCATGTCAGAGACAGTTCCTGTTCCCATTACTAGAGAACCCACTTGGAGACTGAGCTGCCATAGGCTACATCTGTGCAGGGGTTCTAGGTTATCTCCATGCATGGTCTTTGGTTGGAGTATCAGCCTCAAAAAAGACTCCTGTCCCCAGAATTTTTGGTTCTGTTGCTCTCCTTGTGGAGCTCCTGTCCACTTCAGGTCTTTCCCCTTCTTTCCTAAGATTCCCTGCACTCTGCCCAAAGTTTGGCTATGAGTCTCAGCATCTGCTTTGATACCTTGCTGGGTAGAGTCTTTCAGAGGCCGTCCGTGGTAGGCTCCTGTCCTGTTGCCTGATTTCTCCGAGTTACTCTTTAGTGGTAGGCTCTGGGGAAAACCCTTCTCCACTCTGGGCCTCAGCTTGTAAAATGCATAATATTATCTCTGTTGTGCTTTGAACGGGAAATGTTCCCCATAGGCTCCTATGTTTGAACCCTTGGCTCCCAGCTGGGGATGCTGTTTTGGGAAGGTTGTGAAGTTTTTAAGAGCCAGAGCCTCCCCAGGAGTGGGCCTTAATCTCCCAGCTCTGCTTTCCTCCCATGTTCTGCTTCCTGGCTGAGGATGCAGTGTTGGCAGACACCTCCCCCTCTTGTCATCATGGCTTCCCTACCATGATGGACTGTGCTTGAGAACCATAGGCAAAAGTAGACCCTTCCTCCATTAAGTTGCTTTTTGTAAGATATTTGGTCAGAGAAACCAGAAGAATATTTAATACCAAATGGTGGTTGGTTAGGTGGTTAGTTAGTTAGTAAGTAACTTACTTAGTTTTTAGACAGTGTCTCTCTATCTAGCCCTGGCTGTCCTGGAATTCTCTATATAGATCAGGCTGGCCTTGAACTCATGGAGATCTGCTTGTTTCTGTCTGCCAAGAGCTAGGATTAAAGTTGTGCACCACCACAACTGGCTGATGCTTAGTTTTTAACTGTCAACTAGATACAAACTAGAATAACGTAGGAAGAGAGTCTTAACCAAGAAACTGTCTGAATTAGGCGGACCTATCGGCATGTCTGTGAGGGATTGTATTAATTGAGTTAATTGCTGTGCGAAGACCCAGTCTGCCTTTGCTGGCCCCATTCCCTAGACAGGGCTTCCTAAACTGTGTAAGAGAGGAAAGCCAGCAGGCGGGCCTGAAGCATCTCCCTCTCTGCTCTGGACTGTGGATATGATGTGACTAGTCACTTCAGGCTCGTGCCACTGTGACTTCTGGACTGTGATAGACTGGAACCTGGAATCATTACTACATCGCTCTCTCTCCGAAGGCTTTGGTGTTGTTGTTTATTTTGTTTTGTTTGTTTTTGGTCAGGGTGTTTTATCACAATAGTGGAAATAAAACCAAGATACACAGTATCCTATGCCTTACTGACCAAACTAGTACTATCTCTCCTTTCCAGAACCAGATGAAATTTTAGCTTAAACAAAAATGTAACTAACTTAACCTCAATTAATGTGCTTACATTTTCCCCTTCTGAGCATTAACCCTGGATCTTTAGCCCTTGAAGAGCTACCAACTCTCACCCTCAACAACAAAACCCACCTAAATATTAGAATTGTAACAAGTGTACCTTATCTAAGAGTTCAGGCAAATTGTGTGTGTGTGTGTGTGTGTGTGTATGTGTGTGTGTGTATGTGTGTGTGTTTTTCTGCACTGACAGGATGGTTTATTTGTGTCAAGCCAACTGTGTTCTGCTTTTATTTTTACAAAGAAAAATGCCCTCATTTCTTCTACACATGGGAAGCAGTTGAGAAAATTTTCTGTTTGGGGTTGTCAGACATGATAGGCATCCTCTGTCTATGGTGGCGGATATTTTGGGATGAAGCTTTTCAAACTTGGAGTTTGGGTACTGCAAAGGAGAGAAATCCCTGGATGTTTCAAGCCTTGGTCTGACATCTTTGTTTAGAAATGGCTACTTCTTTCATGACATGACATTTTGGGGCTTGGGCTCAAGGTCCTTCCACTGGCAAGGCGAGCATTTTACCAACTGTACTATCCCCCTAGCACGCCAGAGACTTTTTTACTGCTGAACTATTTGCCCCTTCATAGCCTCTTTAGGTGACATGTGGAAAGGGTGCTGTAGTGCACACTGCCAGAGGAAAAAGTCTTTTATGCATCTATGTTTAGACTTATTTGATGTGGTTTATGCATCTATGTTTAGACTCATTTGATGTGGTTTATGCATCTATGTTTAGACTCATTTGATGTGGTTTTGGTTTTTGTTTATTTTTTTTTTTTCAAACAGAGGTAGGGACCTTGGGAAAAGGGAGCAGGAAACAGAAGCTGAAAGTAGGCCTGAGAAGAATTCTGACTAGAAAGCCAGGCCACCCGACACTCTTTAGTCTTTATCTTTAGTGATGCTACTCCAAGTGAGAGCAGATGGACATGTAGATGTGCAGAGAGCCGCATCCAGCACCGTAAGTCCATAGTGGTCCTGATAGTTGCTTCCAGCTAGGTTTGGGGGAAGAGCAGGAACCAGTTATTGCTTGGCAGCTTGGCACCTCTGCATCTGCCAAGAAGGAAGATAGAGGCAGACGCCAGCCATTTCGCTGTAACACTATGCCATTGGTTAAGCCTCTATTTCCTGGGTACTGCCAGGGAGCAGGTGCTGGAGCTAGGTAGTTCCTGTACTAAGAAGATATCGTTCCTTCCCCTATTTCAGATATTACACACATAGTCACCCAAATTGTTACAAAAGGGGGAAATAAGGTCTT
This sequence comes from Psammomys obesus, assembly GCF_907164565.1. Taxonomy (NCBI): domain Eukaryota; kingdom Metazoa; phylum Chordata; class Mammalia; order Rodentia; family Muridae; genus Psammomys; species Psammomys obesus. Next base: position 60,609,462 of record NW_026585504.1, on the reverse strand, counting down.
AATACAGGGAATAATGACTGAGTTCAGAGAATTGTAGGTATGTTCTTTGAGGACTAGTAATTTAAGAGGTAAACAGGAGTATGTGTGCGTGTGATAGATAGTAGATAGATATGCACACACACACAGAGAGAGAGAGAGAGAGGGAGAGGAAAGAGAATGTGCAGAAATGTAGCCAATTATTGTCCTGTCTGTGTATGTTTGTGTGCACGGTTGTGTACATGCAGCTTTCAAGTGTGGGTGCACATACACATGGAACCTGTGAATGTGGAAGCCAGACGTTGGTATGGGTTCTTGGTTGATTGCTCTCCTTTATATCGTGAGGCAGCTCTCTCACTGCCCCCAGAGCTTGCTGTTTTAGTCAACCTAGCTAGCCAGCTTGCTCTATCTCCATTTTTCTTGCTGGGATTGTAGGTGGGCTGTCATGCCTGACCAGCATTTATGTGGGTGCTAGGAATCTGAACCTGTGTGGCAAGTGTTTTACCCATTGAGTCATCTCCCCAGTCTCGTAACTAATTTATGATACAAACACATTTAGAGTTTGTTTTTTAATATAGGCAAAGCAGAATTATTACATTATTTATAAGGAATTCATTTACCATAGCAATTACACAGTATGAGTGAGTTTGAGGCCAGCCTGGAAAAATGAGGCCTCAAAAGAAAAACCATACAGTATTCCCTTCCCTCCTCCTATTCTTCCCATGTCCCTCCTCTTCCAAATTCACCTGGCCTCCTCTTCTTTAACTGTTGTTGTTACATTTACCTGTAAACAAACGAACGTCTAGATTCAACCTTCTGAGTCCATTCATTGTTGATTGTGTGTATGTTTCTAGGTCTGACCACTTGGATTAGATAACCAATCAGAGGCTCATTCCTGGGCAAGACTACTTCTTCCTCTCTCAGCATTGTTAATTGCTTGTAGCTCTTCACCTGTGGATGGGGTTTCCTCAGTCCATGTTGGCATACCAACTATTGTTGGAATTGTTCAGGTATTGTTTAGGCAGCCATGTTGTTGACATTTTGTGGGTACAGCTTTGCTGTCGTAGCCAAAAGGCAACAACCTCTCAGCAGGTTTTCTGGTCCTCTGGCTCTCACAATCTTTCCACCCTCTTTTCTTCAATGTTTCTGGGCCTTAGGTGCAGGAGTTGTGCTGCAGATCTCTCAAATGGAGCTGTGCATCACATGGTAAATTATTTATTTGTGTTTTGACTAGTTGTAGCTTTTAATAATGGTCTCTTACTGGTGCAAAAAGAAAAGAAGCTTCTTTGATAAGGGATGTGTTCTCCACTTGCCTGGGTCCCTACCATTTGTGCTCCATTATTTCATTTTTGGGACAGGGTCTCAAGTATTTCAAGAGGACCTCAAAGCTACTCTATAGTTGAGGACAACTGATCTAGCCTTCACCTCCTCAGGTCTTATATGCTACAGTGAAACAAATGGCTTAGTGCAGCCAGTGCAAGCACTCTACAGACTGAACTATGCTAGCTCTACTCTAGAGCCATTCTAATAGATATGTAATGGCATCTCATTGCTCTTTTGATTTGTATTTATTGGATAACACATGAGGTGGAACATATTTTCATGTTTTATGACATGTATATTTTTCTTATAAAAATTTAAAACTACTATATTTGTTTGTTTGTTGGTTTGTTTGTTTGTTCATGGTGTACATACATGTAGACCAAAGAAAAACTTTCTATGGTCCACTCTCACTTAAAACCATGTGGGCCTTGGTCATCAAATTCAGATCCGTGGTGTATGAGTTAGGGTATCTATTGCTATGAAGTGACAAAATGACTATGCCAGTTTTGTTTTGTTTTTTTAAAGAAAAACATTTAATTGGGGCTGGCTTACAGGTTCAGAGATTTAGTCCATTATCTTCATGGCAGGAAGCATGACGGCACACAGGCAGACATGGTACTGGAGAGGTAGCTGAGAGTTTTACATCTGGATCAGCAGGCAGCAGAAAGGGAAAATGACACTGGGTCTGGCTTGAGCTTCTGAAACTTCGAAGCCCACCCCCACTGACACACTTCCTCAACAAGGCCAAACCTCCAATAATGCCATTTCCTATAGGCCTGTGGGGGCCATTTCCATTCAAACTACCATATTTGGGCTTGGCATCAAGTATCTTTGCCCACTTGCCATCTTGTCAGCCCAAGATAAGTAGTTATAAAAATTTTTAAGTGATGTGTCTGTTAAAGTTTTTTTTGATCTATTTTTAAATAGGTTGTTTTACTTTCTTTTTTTTTCTGCATGTGTGTGTATGTATGTTTGCATGTGTGTAAGCATAAATGTGTGTGTAGGTGCATATGGAGGTATCTTCCTTAATCTTTCTCCATCTTTTAAAAATGTCATTTAACTTTATTTTATGTGAATTGGCGTGAGGGCATCAAACCCTTTGGAACTGGAGTTATGGAACTGAGCTACCATGTGGGTGCTGGGAATCGAACCCAGGTCCTTTGGAAGAGCAGACAATGTTCTTAACCACTGAGCAATCTCTCCTTCCCCCTCTCTATCTTATGTATTGAGACAGGGTCTCTCGATGAACTCAGAGCTTGCTTTTTGGCTCATCTTTTTATTATTATTATTTTAAATTATATGTGTTGGGTATACACATATAAGCAGTGCCCAAGGGTGCCAGCAGAGGGTGATAGATGCCCTGGAACCAGAATTTCAGTGAACCACCTGATGTGGGTGATGGAAACAAAATCTGGTCCTCTGGAGGAGCAGTAAGTTCTCTGAACCACTGAGGTATCTCTCTAGCCCTCAGCTGGTTGCTCTATTTTTTCCTGAGCTTGGATTACAGGCAGTTCTCTATACCTATCTGGTATTTATTTTTTCCATTAACTAACTAACTAACTAACTAACTAACTAACTAACTAACTAATTAATTGTTTACTTAATTAATTAATTAACTTTACATCTGATTACAGCCCCCCTCCTCTCAGTTCCATCCCCATACTCTTTTCCACATTTTCTCCTCCCCTTCTCCTCAGAGATGGGGAGGTGCTCTCCATGGGTACCAACCTGTCCTGGCACATCAAGTTACGGCAGGACAAGGCAGCCAGGCTAGGGGAAAGGGACCCAAAGGCAGGCAAGAGAGTCAGAGACAGCTCCCGCTCCAAATGTCGACCAAGTCAATAACCCACATGATAACCAAGTTGCACATCTGTTACATGTATGTAAAGGGCCTAGGTCTAGCCCATGAATGTTTTTTGGTTGGTGGTTTAGTCTCTGTGAGTCCCCATGGGCACAGGATAGTTAACTCTCCTACCTGGCATTTATGTGAGTTCTAGGGAATATGCACTTGGGTCCACACATGTAGGGAAAGTGCTTTACTCATTGAACCATCTACTTAGCCCAGTTCACACTGATGACTTTTCAGAATCTTTGTGGCTGAGCACGGTGGTGCACACCTATAATCCCAGCACTCAGGGAGGCAGGGGCAGGTGGATCTCTGTGAGTTCAAGGCCAGCCTGGTCTACAAAATGAGTCCAAGACAGGCAAGCTACACAGAGAAACTGTGTCTTAAAAAACAAAAACAAGAAAGAAAGAAAGAAAGGAAGGAAGGAAGGAAGGAAGGAAGGAAGGAAGGAAGGAAGGAAGAAAGAAAGAATCTTTGTCTACTTGCATATTTCAGATAATGGCCTTTTATTTGTTGACCTGTTGTTGCTGCTGCTTGTTTTCCTGGAATTATTTCCCTAGGACTGTGGATTGTCTTTTCTTCCTCTTGACCATGTTTTAGAGATCAGAGAATTTTAAAGTATTAATTTGTGGCACACCAATTCTTCCCTTAATGGTTGTACTGGTGGCATTATATCTAAAAAGTCATTATAAATCCAAACATATCTAGATTTTCCTCTACAGTATTTCCTAGAAATTTATATTTGCTCTATGATATATTTTGTTTTTGAGAAGGTGTAGAGGGTGTTTAGTTGTTGTAGCCCCACTTGTTGAAAATATTTTTTATCCATATTACCTTTGCTGTCTTGTCAAAGATCAGCTATCTATATGTTCCAAGTTTGTTTCTATTGCTGTGATAAAATACTCTGACAAAAACAAAACAAAACAAAAACAACAACAACAAAAAAAAAAAACAGCTTCAGGGAGAAAGAGTTTATTTTACCTCCCACTTCTGGGTTCTAGTACATCATCGTGGGGAAACCAGGACAACAGGAACTTGAAATGGCTAGTTACATCACATCTGTAGCCAAGAGCAGAGAGGAATGAATGACTACATGCTTACTACCGCTTAGCTCACTTTCTCTACTCTTACACAGCCCAGGACTCAACCCTAGGGAATGGTACTGCCTGAAGTGTGATGGGTCTTCCCATGTCACTTAATGTAATAAAGACAATCACTCACAGACATGCGCAAAGGCCAACATTGTATACATAATCCCTCACTGAGATGTTCTTCCCAAGCGATTGCGGATTACATCAGTTGGCAATTGAATCATCATACATACACTATATACGTAGGCTATTTCATTATTGGGCTCTCCATGTTCCCTTGATTCTTCTGCCAACATAACAAGCTCTTGGTTACTAAAGCTTTCTAGTATGATTTTTTTTTTAAGACTTATTTTTATTTACGTGTATAACAAGTCTCCATTTGACTATTTGTATGTGAGTGCAGGTAAGCGCAGAGGCCAGCATGGGCCACCAGATCCCCTGTAATTGGGATGTTTTGACATGGGTGCTGCTAACTGAACTCCAGACTTCTGGAACAGTCTAAAGCTCTCTTAACTCCTGAGCCGTAGATCTAGCCCCTTTAGTATGTTTTGAAGTTAAGTGGTGTTAATCCTTCAAGTTTGTGGTTCTCCTTCAGTATTGCTTATGTAAATTTCTACCTTAGGAAGCAAGATGGAAGGAATAAGTTCTGAAGTAAGAGTCAGAATAGAAATTTTAAAAAAGCTAGAACTCAATGGAGATCAATCAATAAATCCAAAAGCTATTTTAAAAAAGTGATCAATTAAACAGTAAAATTCTAGACAAGCTAAGGAAAAATGGCAGTAATTAATTTCAATGAAAAAGAGGACATCATTACAGATCCCACAGTCATGAAGAGGATAATCAGGGATTGGGGAGATGGCCAAGTGGGCAAAGTGCTTGCTGTATGTGCTGGTTATGTTTTTGTCAACTGACACAAACCTAGAGTCACCTGAGAAGAGGGGACCTCATATAAAGACATGCTTCAGTCTCACTGGTCTGTGGTCATTCCTGTGAGATGTTGTCATGGTTGGTGATTGATGTTGGAAGTCCTAGACCATGTGGGCGACACCATCCCCAGGCAAGTGGGCCTGGGCTGTGGCAATAAGCCTCGTTATTCCATGGTTTCTGCTTCAGTTCCTACCCTGACTTTCCTTAGGGATTGGCACTTAACCTGGAAGTGTAAGCTAAATAAATCCTGTCTTCCTCACGTTGCTTTTGGTCAGAATGTTTTAGCACAGGAACAGAAAAGCAAAGAACATCATGCAAGCATGAGGATCTAAGTTCAAACTCCAGATCCCACAGAAACTTGTTTTGGGGTCGGTGCCCTGGGCGGTAAACTTTACTCATGCTTGCTGGTCTCATCTCTTCAGGTGGGACTGTAAGCCTAAAGTGTCTGAGTTTAATGCTTATCTTCTCTAAGGTAGATTAGACTATGGTAAATTAATCTCTCCTGACACTAAGCTTTGTTTGGAACAATAAAATGATCTTATGGGTTTCAAAACAGGTCTTCCTGTCACCTACAGGAAGCCCAAAATGATCCCCTCACACTACTTGTTTCCAGCACAGGGAAGAGCTCCTGAAGGTACCAAATTATAGAAGTGTGTGTTTCACTTCCTGTCTCCTTCCCTGAGTGAGTTCTCCTGTGGAGTTGTGTGTATGTGTGTGTCCATGTATGTGTGGAGGCCAAAGGTCGATGTTAGGCATCTTCCTCAGTCACATTGCACCCTGCTTCTTAAAATTATGTATGTATTTGTGTCTGTGTGAGAGTATGTGTACCTATGCCTGTGTGCAGAAGCAAGATGAGGACAGTAGATGTGAGGACATCTGAACCTAGGGCTCCTATCTTCTCAGTGAGGCTGGAAGCCAGCAAGCTCAGCAATGCTTGTGTCTCTACCCCCTCAGCTCTGATGTTGCAGGTACATATAGGACACAGGGATCTAAAGTACAGTCCTCACAGCTGTACAGCTAGTGGTCTGAACTGCTGAGCCATCTCCCCATCCCTCTTCAGCTTGTCTTTTGAACCACGGTCTCTCACTGACCCTAGAGCTCACCAGTTTGGCTAGACTGGATGGACAGTGAGCCACAGAGCTCCTCCTGTCTCCACCTCCTCCTGTCTCCATCTCCCGGGAACTCCCCATTACAAGCGCATGGAATTTCTGTTGGGTTCTTAGGCCTTCATCTTGCAGAGCAAACACATCATTATCTCCCCAGCCACATCTGGAGCTTTTAGCACTCAGGTATGTCCATGCTGAGCTTTAAGCACCTAGCCAGTCACATTTGCTATTTTCTGTCCCGGTACACTGGTTCCTGCTTGTGGGTGCCTGTTCCCTCCAGCTGTGAGTCCCTGTAGTCCCTGGCTTCTGTCTTTGAAGGACACCCGAGCCTTCTGACTTCACTTCGCTGACAGACTGAGAATTGCTGATTTTTTTTTTTTTTTCCAGTTCAGCTTTTCCCCTTGTTCTGTTGTTTAAATCCCATATCTCCTTTATTCCAAGGCAAAGGAGGCCCCTCCGGAGGCTGAGATGGTCTTCACAGCTCGTCGCAGGGCGACAGTGATCTTCCAGACCAGCGGAGACTCGTGGCGGGAGCAGAAGGAGAAGCGGGCAGCCATGATGGTGGGGATCCTGATTGGCGTGTTCGTGCTGTGTTGGATCCCCTTCTTCCTGACGGAGCTCATCAGCCCACTCTGCGCCTGCAGCCTGCCACCCATCTGGAAAAGCATATTCCTGTGGCTCGGGTATTCAAATTCTTTCTTCAACCCCTTAATTTACACCGCCTTTAATAAGAACTACAACAATGCCTTCAAGAGCCTCTTCACTAAGCAGAGATAAGAAGGGCTGGGGGGACAGAAGGGAAGACCTGGGAAGAGCGAGGGGATCTGTAATTCTCGCTCCACCACACCACACTAACGACAGTGTTGTACCGCCGGGACTGGAATGTTCAAAAGTTCTCATGAAGGGTGGCAACTGTTCGCCACACATGTCCATGCCTTCTGCAGAAGGACATGACAGACATTACCAGTGAATTGTACATTTTATAGTAGGTCAAACCTTTTTGGGATGTGTTTTAGTTGTTACTGATAATTTGCTAGACTTGACACGTGACACAGTTGATTTTGTGTTTGCTTTATTCACTACTTTGTCCTTCGGGAAGGGTCTCTCTGAGACTGTCTCCTTGACATAGCTTCTCCTCTACGCATTCTCCACTGGAGGAGGAGTTTGGCCTTTCTTAGCCTCATGTAATTCAGTGGTTCTCAGTTTGGGAACAGAGGAGCCTCACCTGAAGCTTGGTTACAGAGTGTTCCATGCAGGTGTCTTCAAGATGCTCACTAGACAGAGGCACCTGCTGCTGAGCCAGGTGGCCTGCTTTTGATCCTCGAGACACACACAATGGAAGAAAGAAAACTACTACAACTTGTCTTTGACCTCCAGATATGTGTCAGACCACCCCTCCCCCATGTGCACACAAAATAAATAATACCTTTGCTTTCAAAATAGAAAAACAGTGTTCAGTAATTCATACAGACCAATCAGACTCTCAAAGAGGTCTGATGGTCTAGTATTGTGTTTTAATGGTTTTTCTGTTTTGTTTTTGTTGTTATATTTTGAGACAGGGTCTCCGGTGTAGCCCTGTCTGGACTGGGACCCATTATGTAGACCAGGCTGGGCCCCTAATGCACAGAGATCCACCTGCCTCTGCCTCCCAAGTGCCAGCTGGGATTAAAGGCATGCATATTATCATGTGAAGCTTTTTTTTTTTAATTTAACATTTTAGTCCATTTTAGTCCGAGGTACTTATATTACTCTTTAAAGTTTTTTAAGATTTATGTTTATTTTTACTGATTGTGTGTGTGTGTGTGTGTGTGTGTGTGTGTGTGTGTGTGTGTGTATGCTGGCGTCTGCAGGGACCAGAAGAGGGTATCAGATCCTCTGAAGGTGGAGTTACAGGTAGTTCTAAGCTGCCCCATGTGAATGCTAAGAACTTAACTCTGGTCCTCTGCAAGATCAACAAGTGCTTGTAACTGCTGAGCCATCTCTCAAGCTCCGTACTTCACTCTTTAGATACTTAAATGGGCATTTCTGGGGACAATCCAGAGAGCAGGACCCCTTAGAGCTCCCCATGTGGCCTGTTTTAAAGTTTCTTTTATCACAGGGAAGAACAACAGTGAGAAGCTGCTCCTGCTGCTGTGTGTGTATGTATGTACACATGCCTGTTTGTATGTCTATGTGCCTGTGTGTGTGTACCTGTGCATGCATGTTTGTGCACATGTGTATGTAACCAATAAAAATACTTCTGAGGTGTTCCTTTCTTGGGCCCCTATCAATTTATTTATGGTGCTTACTCCAAGATGGGGAGTGTGACACCAAAAGAACCTCTATTTCAGTGGTTCTCAGCCTTCCTAATCCTGTAACTCTTTAGTACAGTTCCTTGTGTTGTGGTGACGCCAACCATAACATTATTTTCATTGCTACTTTGTAGCTGTGATTTTGTTGCTGTTATGAATTGTAATGTAAATCTCTATATGCAGGATACCTGATAAGTGATCCCTGTGAAAAGGTCGTTCACTCCCAGTGGGGCCACGACCCACAGGTTGAGAACCACAGCTCTATATTGTACCACTACCTTAGGCTTAAAGACACTAAGGGTGGTCATCAGCTGTGCAGCTATAAAAACTTGGGTGGTCCATGGGAACAGCCCTTATGGCCTTGCTCAGATGCCTGTGGTCTGAGAGGGGTTTTCCAACTCCTGTTTCTCTTTTTAGTCTCCTTGGTGTGAGCAGAGTGTTCTCAAGAGAGGGTAAGAGGGTGAAAAGCCAAAGCCCTAAAATTCACATTAAGTCTACTGATGCCCCAGGGGCAGAAGCCCAAGGTGGAGACAGAGAAGTACACAGTAGCAGGTAAGAAAAACAGAACTGGGAAATGGCTCAAGACAAAGTGCTTACCATGAAATCCTGAGGACTTGAGTCCGAATCACCAAAACCGAAATAAAGCTAAACATAGAAGCATGTGTCTGTAATAGCAGCATTCCTATGGTGAGGGTCCCTGGAAGCTTCTGGGTCAGGTATGAGGCAGCGAGCAAAAGCCTTTGCCCCAAAGCAAGACTGCAGGTGAAGATTAGCATCCAAGGTTGCTCTCTGACCTCCACACTCTGTGGCAAGTGCTCATCTACACTTACACACACACACACACACACACACACACACACACACACACACACACAAATTGAGAAAGAGAGGTAAAAAATTTTAATCAAGGAAAAAAAGTCCAAAAATAATATAGAAACAGTAGGGGCTAGAAATGTAGCTCAGTTAGCACAATGCTTTTTTATCAGGTACAGGTCCTGGGTTTGATACCGATTACCACATAAAGCAAGGATGGTGGTACATGCCTCATGATCCCACTTAGGTGGAGGCAGGCAGATCAGGAGGTCAAGGTCATCCTCAACTATATAGAGTGTTCAAGTCTGAGACCCTGTCTCAAATACATACATACATACACACACCCAAACACCCAGACCCACACGTGTGTGTGTGTGTGTGTGTGTGTATACAATACATAACCCAAACCACACACACTGGCAGAAAGAGGTCTTCAGAAGCTTTTGTGTGAGTTGTATGTATTATGCTATGACAGTGGGTCCCCTACATTTTGCCCTTACCTTCCTGCAATCAATCAGCTCCGGGAGGAGGAGCCCATTAGAGCTGCTTCCTTCTCAAAACTCACAATGGCTCTTCAAACTCACTGGGGCATGTGTCTTTTTACTCACTTTGTCCCTCTGCTTGGAAGTGTCACCCAGCTCTCCATGTGACTCTCCCTGGTCAGTGGCTGAGGCCTTCCCTAGTTTCTCAGTACGGCAAGGCAGCCACCACCAAACGCAGTCCTCCGGGATCATTCTTCAAAGCTGCTGATGGAGTGCCTTCTTGTTGTGCGCCTTCGCCTGATTCCAGTCCCTCTTCACTACTCTGCCAGTGCCTGATACTTTGGTTGAATGTGTGGGTGAGCAATGAAGATCCCCACTGCACAGGAACATGGAGGCAAACAGGCCCCAGGTTGGTTCAGAATCTTATCATGCCTCCAGGAATTCTGGATTCCTATCTCTTTACCTAGCCCAGCTCGAGATGTCAAGATGTCTTTGCTCTGTCTTCAGATGGCTGATGCTACTCAAACAGTCTTTCCTCCTACCACTTGAAAACAACAGAAGGGTAGAGGGAGCTCCCTTGATGCCACTCTTGTTGATGTAGCCAGGATCCTGCCTTTGCAAGGCCACGTTAGCACTGCCCCAACATGTCACAGCTACTCTGGACCTTTGTTTATAAATCAGCCAAACGAGTACAGGTTCCCCTGCCTTACAACAGCCGCCTTTGGGCTGGATATGGTCAGAGCTTAGGAGTGTTCCTGCACGCACATCAGGTGGCTGACATATGCCTGTTAATTCCAGCTCCAGGGTTACCTAATGTCCTCTCTTGGCACACAGGATTCAGCACACACACGTATATACACAAACATGAGAGTAGAATAAACTATAGGCTGTGGTCCAGTCTAACAATGGCTGTCCATGAATAGGTCTAAGAATCCAGTAGTTGTTCAACAAATGGGTGTGGGTGTCTCAGCTGGTCTTCAGCATACAACAGAATCCCACAGAAGTAGGTTCTAATGCCAAGGAAGGAATGGGCTTGTCAGTGAGAGGAAGCAGGTGAAGTGAGCAAGTGAGAAGGGAGGCAGGAAGGGAGGGAGATCTTCTTTTTTCCAAGTCCACTATATAGAAAGCCAAATAGAAGGTGTGGTCCAAATTAAAGGTGGATCTTCTCATGCCAAAAGATCTGGATAAGGTTTATCTTCCCACCTCAAAGACCTTAGTTGGAAGTTGGTCTTCCCTCTTCAAGTGATTTAATTAAGAAAAAGTCCCTCTCAGGAGTGCACAGTCATTTGAGTTTTAGTTAATTCCAGATGTGGTCAAGTTGGCATCCATGAATAGCTATCACTGCTTCTGACCTCAGGGCTTTCTTTGCTTTTGTTAAGAAAAAGGATTATCTGGGTGTGGTGGTGCACACCTTTAGTCCCAGCACTGTGGAGGCAGAGGCAGGCAGATCTCTGAGTTGAGGCAGTACTGGTGAGGTAGAGGCCAGAGGATCACAGATTCAAAGTCACCCTTGCTATACAGAGTTTGGGAGGAGGAGGAGAAGGGAAGGACGGAAAGATTGGTGGAAATGGAATCCTCTCCCATGATTTTTAAAAAATGAAACTAAATTAAACTTCAAAAACTATTTATTTTTGAGTAGATAATGCATGTACATGGTACAAAATTTCAGAGTACAAAAGGCAAATGGTGAAAAGTCATTCCCACCCTCTTCCAAGAGGCAACCAAGGTTGCCAGGCTACTGTGTCACTTCTCAGAGACACTCTGAGAACACGCAAGCAGACATATCACCAGCAGATGTGTCAGTATATGCACACGCACATATGCAGACACACACCTACAACACATGTATTTATCTCTATTCCAAATACTAGCATTTCATGCATGTTCACTGATGTTTTCTTCCCCCACTTAACCATGTGGCTCCAAGATCCCATGAATGTTCCCTGCCAATAAACACAGCAGGTTTATTCTTTTAACTGTCTGCAGACTGCTCCAGTGTAGAGATGGGTCATGATTTTTCACCCCTGTTCTGAATTACTGGTAGTTTCTTTTTGTTATTATAAACGTTGCTTTAATAAAAGTTTCTGTACATAAGAAAAGTTCCTAGATGTGGCACTGCTGGTTCAAAAGGCGGTACACTGGGATTTGTGAACTGTCCAACTGTCCTCCATGGAGGCTGTACTTGTACTTTGCCATGACTGTGGCGTGCTACTGCCCACAGCTGTATGACACCACCCATCTGAAGGAAGAACATACTCATGAGCCTATGTGACACTAATGTGCCCTCCTTGCCATAATACTGGACATCTTCCAAAAGGTGATCTTGGTTAAAGGCTGGAAACTTCCAGAAAACGCCTTTTCCATTCCCCCTTCAAGGTTACAGACTGAACACATGCCTGAAAGGGCTTCTCTAAAGCTGCTGACTAGAACTGCCAGCCTGCTTCAACCTGAGCATGGACTAGGTTAAATCTCTAATTTGCTACTATGGGATGCCAAGATAACAATTTGGAGGGCCAACTTAATCAACTGGAATGTTCTGACTATCTGAGGAACCACAGCAAGGTGGGCAAGGCCCCCTGCTTCTGCTGCCCTTACACATTGCAAAGGGGAAAAGTGCAGACCTGGCAAAGGCCTGGGACCTTAAGCAGTGACACGCGTCATTAGGACCGACAACAGCAGTTCGGTGGGTGGACCGTGACATGATCAGGAGGCCAATGTGAAGTCATTACCTAAAATCGTGGAGAGGACACATGAGGAAAGTATCGATGGAGGGGAGATCGGTCCTTTTAGGAAACTGATACAGGCTAATAAAGATACAGAAGGGATGACTCCCCTATGGTGTCAAATGTACTGCAGATGAGGTACTGCAGCCCTGCTCATGATCTGTATGTCATATTTATTCTGAGAAAGAATAGAAGCATTACTTCTTTGTATGTGCATGCACATGTATATGCCCATGCATGTAAAGGTCAGAGGTCAACTCAGATGTCTTGATTGCTCTCTACCTTACTATATGAGACAGGTTATCTCACTGAATTGGAGCTTACCAAATCAGCTAGTCTGGCTGGTCAGTGAGCCTGACAGCTGTCTCTGCCTGTCTAGTTTGGAAAATACACTGCTCTGCTTGGCTTTTTACATGGATGATGGGGATCCTAGCTCAGGTCCTCATGCTTGCAAGACAAGTACTTTACTGACTGAGCCATCTCCCCTGGCTTCTACTCTGCCTACTGCCACCTGCTGCTAGAAGGGAGAGCAAGGAAAACTCTAAGATGCATCTCATAAGGTTCTTCCTCTGGCCATGCTCAGCTATAAGAACAGACAATGGCACCCATGTTACTGGGCTCTGCATTGTATTGTTCTGCATTACGGTGTTCTTTTTCTCTGTGACCAACCTTGGCAATGAACACATCATAAAACACTTCCTTACAGTACTTCTCAGAGCATATTTCAATTCAACTGCCTGAACCTTCACAAGTCAAAGTCACTGTCAGAAGTTCTTGCTGGGATGCACAGCTCCCTTAAACTGACCACCCATCACCTGGAGTGTAGGCAAGACAGAGCCATGGGGAGGCAGAGGGAATGCAGAGTGTATATGCTACAGTCAGGCTGGATGTCCCAGATACTCCTTCAGGTAGTGTCTACTTTACTCAAGGAAGAAAAGGTGAGTCTGCCAAAGCAATGATCCATGGAAATGCCACTTTGAGAGGTAGTAAGGGGGCCATAGGAAGGCCTGCCCCATGCTTTGTTCAAGGTTTCGAGAGGTCTCCAAGAACAGTCTGGAGAAGGAATGCCCTGCCTGGTAACCAATGCTGGTTTGGTACTCCATGAGCCCGTGTCTTCTCTCTTGAACCATGGGCTACAAACCAGACCCCCATCCAGAGGATCAGATTAAAGGAGCTTATGCCCAACATGGACTCTGCTTCATTAGAAATAACATCACCCTTCTGGATATGAGTTGGCAGCTCTTCTGTAGTACTCTGCACTGCCCCTGTAGTGCTAGCTGGCCAAGCACAGGACATGGGAGAACAGCAGAATGTCCCTACATCTTTCTAGACCTTTCACCACCACCGTAGTTTAACTTTGGTCACAGCTGCTGTGAGTTGAGTTTGGTCTCAACCAGAGCATCCTCAGGTAAGTCATGAAAATTAAGGAGGAAGGAAGGTAGCTCCTGCTCTAGAGGCTGGTCCTAAGAATGCATGGTACTAGCCAGCCCTGTGAACTAGCTCACTTCCCTGAATCTGATTTCTCTTAAAGCGCGCGTGCGCACACACACACACACACACACACAAAAGCCACTTACAGATGTTTTACTACTAATTCTGGTAAAAGCCACTAGGCTCAACACAATGTCTGGGTACAGAAGACATTGATCTGGGAGGCTCCTCCCTCCCACCAGTCTTTCAGGTAATCTCCTCAGCCTATAAACAGGTCAGACTGCACAGCCCACTTCATGCTGGAATTACCTACAAAGGTGCTGTCTATGTTTCAGGTTGCCTGAAGCAAATGTAGGATTCTCAGTGCTGGCTTTTGTGGTCTAATTCAAAGAGTATACACAACACAGCCTAGAAGGCTCCAAAACAATACAGGTGAGCCATTGTGCATGGTTGCCCACCTGAACTAGACATTAAGACATTACTCTTTTAGACACCACATACTTTGAATGTGGCACATAGAGAAATCAGGACAGATCTGAGCTAGAAGCGTCTTCCCTGTTGGCTAGCTTTCACAGCGTCAAATGCTGCTTGGAGTGGTGGTGTCAGCAACAGTCTTAACCAGCCACAGACTTGCATACTATGATATCAACTTGCCAGGCAAGCTGTGAGGATTAGTGCAATAGTGGCATGACTGTTATGGGGGTAAGAACTGTATTCTGTTTAGATCTGTGGCCTGTTCCCCAGGAGGAGTTCACACCTGCTACTGTAAAACCAGTAACAGGATCCTCTCATTGATCTGTGTTAATTCCTGTAGATTAAAAAATCAGACAAATCAGTATCCACCGATCTCTCTCTACCAGGAGTGAGCAACCTTTTGCTGTTACAACCTGACACTGACATCTACAAAGTTTACACAGAGTTAAGTGTAATGGAGAAAAAAAACCCAAAAAAACAGAGAGAAAATAATCTCCATGTTTTAAATTACTTTACAATTTTGCGTTGGGCTACATTCACAGTTATCCTTGGCTACAGGCAGACTGTAGTTGAGCAAGCCTATAACCATACCAAAAGCAACTCTCCAGAAACAGCATCTAATAAAGGTTCCCATTTCCAAAACCATTCTAGTTGCTTTAGATCAGTTATTCCAGACCTCTCCCAGACATGGGCAGGTGGACTCCAGTACCTCACCTGCCTCCATCTACTTCCCTACACCTGTGGTCAAACACTGACACTAGCCAGAGTTCTGCACGATCAAGCTTGTTCTCAAGAAAACACAGGCGGGTGGCCCACTCCTCTGAACTGGAATAGTTCCGAAACCTTCAAAATGCTGTCGCCTCCCTCAAGGTACTATTGTATTTTTATTAACATCATTATTATCATTATTGTTTCATAAGTACTTATTTCAGCTGAGCCTTTTCACAATGCTCCCATGACCACGCAGGTGCTAGTGGAGGTCGAGGTGCACACACGGCTCACAGAAGAGTGCTGGTACAGGGGGTGATGCTTTAGGCGCTGCTGTTTCTATCCAGCTCTGCACCCTGGTTCAGGAACTGATGATGCTGTTAAGGCTGAATGGGCTTTTTTGGGGGTCGGGGAGACAGTCTTATGCAGTCCAGGCTGGTTTCCAGTTTGCTGTTTCGCCTCGGATAACCTTGATTTCTTGATCCTCAGGCTTCTACTTCCTGAGAGCTAGGATCATAAGTGTGCCCTGCCATGTCTGTTTTATGTGATGTGAGACATGGAACCCAGGCAAGCATGCTTCCAGCTGAACAGCTTTTCATTTGTCTAAGTCTGAATGCCTCTTAATCACATTAGGAAACTGAACGAATAGTGCTTCTGTGCCCGCTTGCCTGACATACTTATGCTTGTTGAATGGTCGTAACCTGCTGTTCAGATCATGTGTGAGCCAACTTTATGCAGAAGGGGACAACAACCTCACACTGGGGTTTACGCATGATCCAGTTAGTTGCTAGGTTCTTCACAGCTGGGGGCGGGGCATGGTCTGCTCATTTCCAGAGGCCCCTCCTTCCCATCTCAGCCAACATCCTATTCCTTTCTTATCTAGCCCAATTGCTGTTTCCTCCATGGAGTCCTCGTGCTCCTGTGCACATACCTTCTTTTTCTCCATGCACAGCACAGTCTCTACCCATGTCTGTCCTGATAGCACTCAACAGTGTGCACATCTTAATCTTCACTCAGACCCTGACATCTGCAGTGCAAGAACAGGGGATATGCCTCCAACAAGGGCCTATCTACATAAGGAGAGCTTCAATTCTTACTGAGGTGTCCTCAATGAAAGGCGCACGAACATTTTTTTCTATCAAGGGAACCTGGGCGGTGTGCAGGGTTAAGGGGTGGCAACAAGCCGCTCTCACAGCTATCCCTGACCGCTTGCTGCTCAGGGCGGGACACATCTACAGCCACACCAAGGGAAATGCCTGAGAAGCATGGCTCTAGTTGAAGGGTTGCCATTCCCAGAACCCATCACGGTCACTTTCTATCAGCCTTCCCACCACAGACAGATGGCCTCCACTAAACCCGAACCTCACTTTCTGTCTCTACACCTGTGAGCTAATTGCTTTCTCTGCATGCCAGCCCAACCTGTAATCCACACACACTGTGAGAAGCCGGAACGAAAGGCACAACTGTAGATGAAGGGGCTGGCTACTCACCCAGCAGCCTTCTGAAACATTTCAGAAGTCAAGTTTTGGGGCTTATGTGGGTTGTATCTGTTCTCTGGGTGCCTGCTAGATGCCAGAGGAGCAGGTGTAGTGTTCTGCTACATTTACCTCAGGGCTTATTTCTCAGTAGTTGCTCAATTAATACTTGCTGAACACAATGCTCTTTATTCTCAGGGCCCACAGAAATCCAGGTAGCTTCATAAATGCAGTGTTACTGGAGCAATAAAAGTTGAATGGACAGAGTGCATGAGCACTGCCCACATTTCTGGGTGTCATCCAAGCCGTGATGTTAGTCTAGTCAATCTGAGTCCATCAGCCAGGAGAGATGAAATGAAACAAAAAGGAGAAAGGAAACATCCATCCATCCGGTTGAAATGAATCTTCCCGTATCTCTCCTCCATCATTTTCAGAACCGTTTCAGAATCCTGTAGTCCATACATGTCATTAAAAATATATCAATGATATATAGAAATGGAGATGGATTCTCAGGAGGCCTTGGCTTTGATCTTGGACAGCAAGAGCTCATTCTTTCGGCCCTCCTAGAAAAGCAGAGTAAGAGAGAAGCAGTGACTGTTCATCATTAGTACTCACTTGGGGGGAGGGGTCTCCAAAGATGCCCTAGCCCCCTCCTCAGTCTTAGCAACTGTCTTTTTTTTGAGACAGAGTCTCACATAGCCCAGGTTGATCTTGAACTGGCTACAAATGACCCTGGATTTGGATTGCAAAGCTAGCCCCCTACCAACTGAACTACATCTCCTGCCCCTTTGTAGCCATTTTCTGACAAGTCAGTCAGTTTCATGAAGCTGCGAGCACAGTGACGCTCCTTGGTGACCTACTGACCTATGTCAAGACAGATGTCATGAAGCCTCTGGGCTGAAGACAGGAGACCAGGCACTGCCTTTCCTACAGACAGAACTTTCTAAAATCTCCAGAGGACAGGAGCAGAAGGCAGACACTTCTGTGCTAGTCTGCTTGGCAGGGTAAGGAGAGAAGGGGCCCTGGAGACCATCCCCTAAGATGGGACTAGGCAGCTCCAATGTACACATAGACAAAACATAGGTTCTAATAGTGAAGATGCTGAGTAGTCTCAGCCTTAAGAAGTAAGTGCACAGAAGGCACAGTGAGCGGTATTTACGAAGGACACTCCCTTCTCCAATAATGAGCTCTATGAGGTCTGTGACTTAATCACGTTGAAGGTTGTCACTGAGGGACATCATTGGCCCCATTTCCTGCCAGTGGCGCCCGGTGTCCTGAGATACCAGTTACCCTTCTGTGTTCCCTTCCTCTGGTAAACGCTACAGCTCGTCACCTGATGACAGCTCAAGACACTTCTGTTAGCAAACCTCCAACAAAGATAGGCCTTTCCCAAAGCTACTTAACGTTTCTAACCAAAAGAGACCTGAGAGGCTGGGGAGACGGCTCATTGGCCAAGTGGGCCTGCTGAGCAAGTATGCTGAGTCTGAATCCACATCCCCCACACAGAAAGCTCAGCATGATTGTGCACATGTCTGTGACCCTGGCGCTTCGGGGACAGAGGCAGAAGGATTGGTGGGACTTCCTGGCTGCCGGCCTAGCTCTAAACCCAGTGAGAGATCTTGCTCAGGAGAATATAGCAGAAGGAAAGAGCACACCCCCAATGTCCTCCTCTGGTCTGCACAGACACACATGGACATGCGCTTGAAAACACAAGTATCACACATGGACTCTGCATAAGTGTCGGGGCTCTCCCCATGCTTCGGGGCCTTGGCTGCTCCCTGATGTGCTCTTGTCCTCCTCATAGTCCAGCCTAGCTCAGCCTGTAGAGCCTGCTCTCACCACAACAATGGCACTTGTCGCCCCACATGGTAAAGTCTGAGACTGTCACTTCTATTGTATCTTGTTTATTTGTTTCTCAGCTTCTGTCTCCCTCACCACAGTGAGGCTCCTTGAGGACAGAGAGCAGGTCTGTTTACAGCCTGGTTTACACCAGAGGCACAGTCAGAGCTGGAGAACATTGGAAAGGATGAGATTTGTTGCAATGCCTGTAGACATGCATACGGCTGCCAAAAATTAAATCAAAACAAAGGGTAGGGCAGGTAGAGAAGGTATATGGTAGAAGAGGAAGACAGAATAATCTTTAAAAATGAATGAAAACAGTATCATTGGCATGGGACATTTTCTTTTTATTTTGTTGATTTGTGTATGTGTATATATGCTTGCATGTGTGCCTATAGAGGTCAGAAGACAGAGGTCAGGCTTAGCTGCTGCTCTTCAGGCATTTTCTACCTTGCTTCTTTTAAAAAGTTCTATTTATTTATTTTGTGTGTGTGTGTGCCTGTCGTGGAGATCAGGCAACTTTTGGGGGCTGGTTCTCCCTCTCTACCATGTGGGTAATGGGTATTGAACCCAAGTCATAAAGCTTGGTAGAAAGGATCTTTACTCACTAAGCCATCTTGCTGGCCCTACTTTACTTTTTAGAGACAGAGAGGGTGTCTCTCTGGCCTGACACTCATGAGTAGTTGGCAAGCCTTACCAACAAGACTCAGAGATCCTCCTGCTTTCTCCCTAGCACTGAGGTTACAAGCAAGCACCATACCTGTTTTTTTCCTCCCCTGTGAGTTCTGGGGATCAAACTCAAGTACTCCCACTTTCACAGCAAGCACCTTAAGGACTAAGGCATCTCTCCAACACTCCAGCTCCAGTCTTTAATGGCACCTTGAGGTGCGGTGAGGTGCATCTGATCTTGGCTGCCATCTGTCCAGCCTGCACCCTCTCACCTCTTTGAACTCTTTCACAGTCTTGAAGTAGAGCCTCTGCTTCTCCAGGAGCTCCAAGTATTGATCGTTCAACTGGTCTCTTCTCATCTTGTTCTCCTGCTTCTTCTTCTCCATCTGTTGGAAACATTTTGGCAAATGGTGGTGAATAAATAGGCATTCTGATAGCAACCACAACATGCAGCATAATTAACATTCATTATCTGTTTCTTCCAGGCCTTCCCACATAAACATAATTTCTCAGTTGGCCTCTTTTCTTGAATGATATCATCTGCAGGCTCTATAATCTATTCAGCAGTTTAATTTTATGGAATGATGAACAGAATGTACTTCTGGGTGTTTCTCAACTTAGATTCTCAACTACTTTGTCTCTAGAGGGTATATGTGAGTGCTTACAAGTGGTTTTGAGTATCACAACTACAAGGAAGGAGAGTTGCTGGTGTCATTGGGAAGGAGAAGCTGCTTTCCACCCTAAAGGGTTCAGGACTGTGACAAGGCACAGTTATCTGGCCCAGAGTGTCAGCTGCTGTTTTGGGTGAGTGACCCTGATGTATGGAGTTGTGTATTTTTAATAAAATAGCCTCTTGCTCTTTCAGTTACCATAACTGTGTTATAGCATAAGCTATCTACAACTATCTTAACCATTTGAGATTGTTTTTAGGCTTCTGACCTTATACACAGTCACTAGATATTGACTTAGAGATTTCTAAGGTAGTCAAGAGCTGGAGGAAATAGACGATGGAGGACAACTTGTGGGAGCCACCTTTCTCTTTCCATCATGTGCCTGTACCCAGTGAGTCACCTAGTTGGCCCAAACTTGTTTTAGAGACAGAGACTCTCACTGGCCTGAAACTTGCCAAATACCCCAGACTGGATGGCTATCAAGCCCCAGGGATGTTCCTGTCTTCAGGTTCCTAGCACTGGGAATAAAAGCATGTGCTAGCATCACTTGATACTTTCTCAGGCTTCTAGGGATTAAACTCAGATCCTTTATTCACTTGATAAACAGTATTGGACCTACAGTGAGCCTGAAGTTAGCCATGGAGGAGTAAAGTTTTTGTTCTCACAGGGCACATCCTGGCAACTGATAGCAAACCAGAGCAGACCAACCCACCATCCAAGAGCCTGACAAACAAGTGCACCTCACAGTTATGAGCAGCATCAGTGCCGAGGAAAATGGGATGGAGATAGTGAGGGCATGTGGATCCGACGCACATGGCTGAGAGGAGGGCCAGCCCAGCAGGATGTACAGAATTGTCTGAAGCTAAGTGGAGAACATCAGCTGGCCAGGAGATGAAGGCAGAAAGAGCAGGTAAAGCCTGTGTGAGCATGTGTGTGTGTATGTTGCCTGTGTCTAGGTGCGTATGTGTGTGCATGTATGTAGACCAGGAGAATAGCTTGGCTATTATCCCTCACCTTGTTTTTTGAGAAAGGGTCTCTACCTGGCCTAGGACTGGATATATAAGTCAGGCTGGCTGGCCACTGAGCCCCAGGAATCCCCTGTCCCTGTCCCCACATCTGGATCATAAACACACGCCACCACACCCTGCTTCTTTTAAGGGAAGGAGTGGCTTTAGGATGAAATGTCATGAGATAAATGCCCACGGTGGAGGTGGCTGGACAGGACAGGAAGGCTGCTGGGAAGTGAGCTCTTTATCTGTGAAACAGGGGAGGGGAGCATCACTCAGTTAATGCCCTCCAGTGGGGAGCAGCACAGGAGTGCTGAAATCCTGGCAGCTATGACTGAGAGCAATGAGGAGGCCTTCCCCACCAGAGTCTCACGCCTGGTGGGAAGCAATGTGGAGGTATGCAGTCTGGATGGACAGCCTACACCCAGGACCTTGTCACCTCACAGACCCTGCAGTGCTGTAAAATAAGCCAGCTGACCTTCATCCTGCTTTGTTTAATGCCTTCAACAATTTGTTCCATCTGCCTTAAAAACTGGTCCCGCGCAGCAGGGGAGGCCATGGCTCTGAAAGAGAAATCAGCAGAGGTATGTGTGGCACATGGGACTGTTAGAAAGGGGGTGGGGGACCTAGATTGTGCCCCAACAATTCAACTAGACCTTTGCAGGGCACAGTGGCCCAGAGAGCCACCAAGAACATGGGCAGTCAGGGTGGCAAACCTCTGATGTGATAACCGAAAGTGAATCTTTTGGTTTCCCCATTCTCCCTGTGTTCCTGTGGCAACGGATAGCAAAAGGACCAGTTTTCTTTGACTGGATGGAGGTAGATTTTACAACTGTGTAGGTAAGAACATGCCACTCCTTTAATCTACAGAGACAATACGTGTGCCCCTTTTTAGCAGCAGTATGCACACAGGCAACTTCTGGCAGCTAGCCTTCTAAGGACCTTCAGCTTCTTCCTTACAATTTTTAGTCAGTATTTTTTCTCAACACAAAATGTGAATAGAAATAATAAAAATGCCATTTGCTATGAAGTATGGCATGTGCTGCTTAGGAAATGAATTCGGTTTTGTTTTTAAGTATCTGAGGACAGGGAGACATCTGAGGACAGGAAGACTGTCCTGGAATTAGAGGACAGTTCTGAATATTCCTAGCCCTGAGCTGGGAACCTGGAACTGTGCAGGAGATGGCAGAATGGGGGGTAGACTTCCTGGTGTGCCCACTACACCTTCTCTACATCCCTGTAGAGGGATGGAGACCAGGAGGCTCAGGGCCTGCCATGGGCTAACACAGGCTTGTGTTAGAAAAGGGAAGCATGTTATTCTGGGAGCAAGCCTTGGGCTACCAGCAAGGTGGGTAGGTTAGCTCACCAGAGCTGATACATTCCAAGGTTACCTGGTGACCTTGCTGTACAATTTACTTTTTTTTTTTTTTTTTTTTTTTTTTTTTTTTTTTTTTACACAGAATCTCATATAGGTTAGGCTGGTCTTAAATGCATTTTTTTTTAGTAAAAAAATGTCTCCAAACTCTTGATGGTCCTATTATCTCTTCGAAGTGATGGGATTACAGGCATGTATCAAGAAGCCGCAGTTTCTGCAGTGCTGGGGATTGAATCCAGGGCTTCATGCACAGTACAAAAGCACTCCAGCACTGAGCTAAGTGCCCAGTTTAGAGGATGCATGTTAACTTACAAACTACCCCTTCAGGCACCCTTCCTCAGGGTCCACAGAAGAGTGGCTAGGGGGGATGGTTACCAGGGAGGAGGGCAACCAGGGAGGACGGTGACCAGGGAAAAGAGCAGCCAGGAAGAAGGGTGGCCAGGGAGGAGGATGGCAGTACTTACTGTGAGAAGTTCTCATGAATTGAGTTAAGCAGGCTAATCTGGAGGAGTGAGAAGGAATTGTGTAAGTACAAGGCTGAAAGGTCCTCACACTACCTCAGATTGCTAGAAAGCTTGCTTAGGGCTGGGACAACAGCACTGAGGGCGAGCCTTGTCAAGCAGGTCAAGTAACACATGAAAGAACAAAAGAAAGAGCAACATGTTCTTACCTGCATAGTTTTCCTCAGAGAATCCATCACTATTTACTTAAAGAAAACTATTTTCCCTACAATGCATGACTGCAAGAATTCGGAAGGACAGCTCTTTAAAGGACGTGGCTGCCAGCTGAGAGGACTCGAGCAGCACGGCTCTTTGGACAAACTGTCAGCACAGATCATTTTGGTCTTCTGAAATGTGACTCTGTGTTGAGGCTGTCATCCCAGGTGGTCAGTGGGGAGGACAGAGAAGACACCGCCCACCCTCCACTGTCACACTCCCACCACCAACATGGCCAGCTGCCAAGTGGTCCTGAGAGCTTCTGACAAAACATACCCTTCATGGTCCTGTTCCCATGGAAACTGTCTCTGCTCTCACAGCTAGAGCCTCCACCTGACCTTATCAGACATGCAGGGAAGGGCTCTGCCTGGGGTTCCCCTGGCTGTGTACTGTTTAACCTGTTGGCTCATCCATAAGCAGTTGGCATACTTGGACCTCAGACTCACAACACACAAGATAGGGATGACATTCTTACCTTTAATGCTTTGAAAAGTGTGGGTTGTTTTCTTTGTTTTGTCTCATGTGTTTATAAGTGTAATTGCATGAGGCCAGAGAACACCTCGGCTGCCATTCCTCATGACACCAACCAGCTTGCTTTTTAAGATAGGGCCTCTCACTGGCCTGAAGCTTACCAAGGAGGCTAGGATGGGGATGGGGCAGTCATTCCCCAGAGATCTGTCTGTCTCTGCTACCCAATGCTGGGATTACAAACACAGTACCATTCTGTTCTTTCTTTGTTTTGTTGTTGTTTTCTAATATGGGTTCTGGGCATTGAGCTCAGGACCTCATGTTTGGAAGGCAAGCACTTTATACACAGAGCCATCTTCCCAGCCCCTCGGGACGGTGTCTCTCACATGGTACTACAGAACGGGATACCAGCTTCCCTTCATGGCAGCTAAGTCCCACATAATCTCCTGCTTTGCAGTGACAGACTCCCCTCCTTGGCCCAGGAAGGCAGGTTCTTTCTACTCAGACTAAATGCCTCCACCTCAGGCTCTAGGTCCATCTGAATCTTCTGAATTTACCATGCCGTCAATGGCTCGTCTGTTATTTTCTTTCCGTAAAGGCTCTTACTAGGGCTGGTGTGACGTCTTGGTGTAAAGGTGCCTGCTGCCAAGCCAGAAGACCTGAGTTCTGTTCCTGGAGCTCACAAGCTGTTCTCTGACCTCCACGTATGTACAAGCCCCTCCCCCGCAATTAATTTTAAAATGTAATAAGAAAAGAAAGAAATAAACAAGCAACGGCTCTTACCTCCTTTTCCAGATAAACCTTTTTGTCATCCAGGGTATTGTACAAAGTGAAGAACTGCTTGGTTTCCTTGTGCACTGCGGAAACTGCCAATGCAGAGAGATCAGCATCCCAGCTGAAGAAATCATTGATCCACAGCATCCTGACCCTGTGTGGCATGTGCCAAGGGCCTTATGCACACTTAATCATCATGGAAGCCTTTGCCTCTGTGTATACATGTTTGTACATGTGCATTTGGAGGTCAGAGGTTGACACTGGCTGTCTTCTCCCTCTTTACCTTACTTTTTTGAGGCAAGCTCTTTCGCTGGACCTAGAGCTCACTAAACTAGCCTTGGTGTTCAGTGAGCGTCAAGGATCTACCTGTCTCCAGTGTGTGTACCACCACGCCTGGCTGGGTACCGCTGTATGTGGACGCTTTGTCTGCATGCATGCATGTGCACTACATGTGTGCCATGGACCGTGGCGGGTACTGGGTCTCATGGATCTGCAGTTACGCACATCTATGAGTTGTCATGTGGGTGCTAGGAATTCAGCCTGGGTCGGCTGCAAAAACATGGACACTAAACACTGAACCAGCTTACCAGCCTTTAAAACAACATGATTCTTGGGATCAAGATCAAACTCAAGTCCCCAAGCTTGTAAGCACTTTATTAATGGAACCATCTCCTTAGACCCTGACAGGATGCAATCACTGGGTTGGCTGGATTATGAGAACATGACGCTCTAAAGCAACTCCAGTGAGACCCGGTGGAGCAGCATCAAGGGCCACCTGGAGATGATGGGGTGAGGATCCTTCCTAAGACGCTGGAAAGAATAGTGGGCTCAGGTGGTTAGCCACTGGAGAGCTGGCCAAAGCTGGCTCTCGAGCTCATGTACATCTACAGAGAGGACAGTAGGAGCACCAGGAGTCAGCTCCTGGGGCTGTTCAGCAGGCCCGGTGATGAAGTGCGGTCCTTTTCCAGGTAGCATTTGTGGCTGTGCTCTGGCCAATGCTGCACCCACTAGAGTGGATGGAGACTCTTGCCTCCCGTCCCTCCCGAGGCTTGATAGGCCATGTGTTTGATCAATGCACCTACTCTGACGGTAGAGTTCAATAAATCGCTTCTGATACTGTATCAGCTCTGCTCGACTGGGCACTTCGTCAATCTTGCGATGCAAAATCGCTATTTCTCGATTTCTTCGAGCCTAAATGCAAAGAGGTGGGGAGAGGACATTTGGTAAAGGGCGTTCTGTATTTGTCTGCTCCCCACACCCTGAGCTGGCAACAAAGACACACATACGGCTACTGGCTGGCGGTCCTCATG
Source organism: Psammomys obesus (assembly GCF_907164565.1). Classification (NCBI taxonomy): domain Eukaryota; kingdom Metazoa; phylum Chordata; class Mammalia; order Rodentia; family Muridae; genus Psammomys; species Psammomys obesus. The sequence goes on along the minus strand of NW_026585504.1, from coordinate 60,583,967 downwards.
TGGGATCGCGACTGACCTGAGGACAGGCAGTGAAGGAAGAGTCGCAGGTGACAGGTGCCATCCTGTTTCCTCTCCAAAATGTACTCTCAAATCCTCTACTTGGAAGCTCACAACTGGCTCCTCACACCCTTTTTGCAGGGAGATCGTCCTATCAGGTGTACGGGAGACAGCGGGGTGTTGCTCCTAAGTCTGGTCTCCGTAGCTCTGGACTGAAGGATGCAGCCAAGGCTATGCACCCTGTCAGTGCTTATAGGTACTTGCCCTCATGGGAATCTTAAGGCAGAACCAATCAATCTTTAAAAATGGGTTTTTGTTAGTTTTTTTTGTTTATAATATGTGCCATGGTAGGTGGTAGAATTCAGAGGACAATTTGTGGATGTTCTTCCGCTTTTACCATGTGGGTCACGGGGATCAAACTCAGGTTGTGAAGGATGGAATCTACCTCTAGGTGGAGACAGACCCTTGTTTCCTCCCTTAAGGCCTTGTTGGTCCTGAGGTGAGGGAGCAGGCCAGGAGGCTACCCCTATGAGGTGGGTTCATGTCAGGATAAGGTCATTTTCCTTCCCCCAATCCCTGCTTCTCAGGGCAGTCCCTGTGAATTGCCATTACATTTGGATTGGTCTGCCTGCCTGCCTTTCTGAGTCCAGACTGCAGTGTTAATGATTCCTTTTTCTCTTCTTTGTCCTTCTCTTTCTAATGCTGGGAAGAGCCTAACTATACTTTTAAAATGGCTAACCAACGCCATGGGCCTTTTGCTCTTTTTCCAAAGCTGCCCTCCCTTCTGTGTTTCTGTGCGGCTGACCTCGACTCTCCTCTTCATGCTTCTTCCGGGCAGCTCTGATTCACAGCCTGCCTTAAAGGGGTTTTCCTTTAAGCTCTAATTGATAAATTGTCCTTGAGCTTCTGTTTCAGTCTGTTCATAACTCTTTTATTAATGAAGCCAAGAACCCCACAAGGGAACCTCGGTTGCCCTAGCACCATACGATGGCTCTGCTGGATTCCCCAAGATTTCTAGTGACCCCTCCCTCCTGCCTTCCGATTCTTCAATAAGCAGAGCCTGTCCCTGCGCTCCTACATAGCAGGCGTACACTTGCCTCCTGGCATCTTTGTTCTAGCTTGGCCTCAGCCTTGCCTCGCTGGTAGTCTGTGTGGCATTTCCCACAAAACAGCCTTGTACTTTGGCATATATGGGCAGATCTTGGTCCTCAGATAACTAGTTCCTAGAGGCCAGGTCTTCCCAGTTCCTGTTACTGGGACCTGACGCATGGCTGAATATGTAGGAAGTAGCTAGTCAGGGTCTCCATACATCAGCAGGGCTCAGACTGTATTAATTCTATGTACCTATAAATATTTGCACTTGATCTTACTGAAGGCTGAGAAGCCATCTTTAAATATTTGAAGGGTACTCATGCATGGTCGTGCATATCTATAATCCCAGCACTTGGGAGGTAAGGTAGGATTATCAGAAGTTCAAGGACAGCTGGGGCTACACACAGAGTTTGAGCTATAAGACACCCTCTCAAAACATTAAAAATCAAAATAGTGCTCCTGTATCAGGAACATATGTGACTCATCTGAATTTAACCAAATATCACACAAAATAATTAAGAGCCAGGAAGGCAAGAATAACCTCTCCTAAGCTCCCAAAGCCCCATGGTCATTCCTACCAAAGGTTGACTTCAACTACCCCCACCCCCACCACCAAGAAAAGGAAAGTGGCCCAAATCAACATGATGTAAGACAGGCAAGGGCCTTTATTTTATTTTTTTTTGAGGGGGGGGGGCGGTCCTGAATCTTCATGAGCCAGATGCTGGCAATACAACAGACTCAGAAATATAGAATTGATTGTGCTTAGGTTTGGAGCTGGCTTTACAATCTCCTTGCTCCAGATAGTAAGTAGACCTGAACTGAAATCCTGCCTCTGGGACCTAGCTGAGGTTTGCCTTTGGAGAGACAGCCTCCTTGAATTATTTTTTATCATTTTATGTGCATAGGTGTTTTGCCTGCACGTACATGTATGTCTGTGTACCATGTGGGTACCTAGTGCCCTTGGAAGTTAGAAGAGGGTGCTGAATTTCCTAGAATTGGAGTGAAAGGTGGTTGTGAGCAGCCATGTGGGTGCTGGGTCAAGTGGAAGATCAACCAGTATTAACTGCTGAGCCATCTCTTCAATGCCCTCCAGATTCTATTTTCCTTTTTAATGATATGTATTTGTGTGTTTATATGTGTGTGTGTGCACATACATAAACACATGAGTTTATGTGTTTATGGGGGGGTGCACATGAGTATGGGTACCTATGGAGATCAGAAGAGGGTGTCAGATTCCCTGGAGTTGGACTTACAGGCGGCTGTGAGGCACTCTCTGCAAGAGCAGCAAGTGCTCATAACTGCTTAGCCATCTCCCCAGGCCCCTAAACCTATGTTTTTCCACATAGAACTATTATAATCATGAGGCCAATCATATCTACTCTGCATGTAAGGTGAAGTTCAACTCCAAACAGCAATACTGAAAGTAACAGACATTTGTGGTGCTGTCAGCAGCACCACCTTCCACCACGGCATGACTGGATGCAAAGACAGACCCTGGTCACTCTACTTCTAATATACTGAGACCTTCTGTTCAATCACAGGGCATTCATACCAGCCAGGCGTCTCTGTGCTCCCCTGGTGGACACTCACCTGTAGTAACCGGATCTTGTACAGCTTCTCTTTTTCCATGTTGTACCGTCTGTCCAGGTCCTCCTAAGAGCGAGAACAGGCAGGCTACAGTTATCTAGGATGGAACTTCCATTCTCTGGTGGAGTCTTTGGAAGTTGAGTGCATTAGCTTGAGCCTCAAGTTCCTTCTCTCAAATGGCCAAGTTTAGAACCTTATACCTGTGAGACACTTCCACAATACATCCTAAATATTCCTTTTATTAGGATCCTGACTGAATCCAATGTTCTATGTAGAAGAAAAAAAATATTTATTATGACTGTGGAGGGACAGGTATGTTCCACAGAGTGAACTGTGGAGGTCAGAGGACAACTTTGTGGAGTTGGTTCTCTTTCCACCACATGTGGGTTCTGAGGATTGAACTCATGTCTTGTAATGCAAGTACTTTACCTGCTGAGCCACCCCACCCGCCCTGAAATCCAATGTCCTTAAGTGAGTCCCTCCCTTGGGCTCCTGAAGCCCCCTTATCTCAGAACACCTACAACAAAAGGGAGACAACACATTGCCTTAAGAGTCTTTGCTCTATGTCTCTGTGTTTTCAGCTAACACTGTTTCTGCCTGGACCTGAAGTATCCAAAATGACAACCACTAACCTTACATGTCTATATAAACAAACTTGCATCAAGTAAAATAAGAAAAATAAATCAGTCTCTCAGTTGCAATAACTGTTCACTATGTGTGGGAAGATGCTTATGCAAACATCTTCATTACAGAAAGTTCTTTTTGGACAGAGCTAATGCATAGGTGGGGCTCTACAAGGAACATGGGGAAAAAAAACACCTGGACAGTCTGTATCTCAGAGAACATTACAGAAGGGGCATGTGTGCCCAAGAACACACATAGCACCTGCACAGTTTCTCGCACAGGCTCAGCTGTAGTTGATGCCTAACAGGTATCACTGAAGGAGTCCCTTGTCCAGGCTCCTAACAGGTTACGAAGAACCACCCTTAAAGAAGGTCCTGCTTGGTATCCCCTGCTCCCTTCCTAGTCCTCTTCTTTACATGGAACAAGTAGTATTTTAACTCATGTCAGGATTCATCAAACTAGAGCATGCTATGGATAGCATATAGCCTTTGAGCCATGTCTGACTTTTGGCCTGTTACTGTAAAGAGAGTTGAGCTAGAATATAGTCATGTTCATTTATTTATAAAATATGTGATATAATGTCATCACTTATAAAGTTCATGCTTAAAACATGCGATTAAGTTACCAAAAAAAAAATTCCTCATATTTTAAGTAAGTTTACGTTGAGATTTGTGTTGTGCTGCAGGTTGGACACACCTGATACATAGCATGGCAGCTGGAGCAAAGAAAGCAATTTCCCCTCCTCACCACCCTTTCACTCCTCAGGGCTCATGTGGCCAACACAGGCCTCCTCTGGCCGAGGAGTGAAATGTCTACAATGGTGCCATGCCTCCAGCAGGCCAGCAGAAGAGGAGGTGGCTATACAGACTATACCAGGCTGGGAAACTGTGCTAGGAGGACGGAAAGGGGGCTGACACATTCTTCAGAACAATGCCAAGGAGGAGGAGATACTTACGTTGTGAGTCATGGTGGAGGTCAGCGCGCCCTTTGGCTCTCCACTGTGGAGACTCTGAAAGGATGGAAATGCGGTCAGCACCTTTGCTCAAGGTGGAGCAGACAGAAGCTGTGTATCTACACTCCACAGACAGGAGGTGTGAGGAGCAACTGCGGGGCTGAAGTGAACCTCTGTTTTCTGAAGAGTGGCCAGATGATTTGAGAATTCCAGATCTTAGGTTTGCCAGGTACACCCCAATAAGCTGGCTCTTCTGAGTGTGTGTATGTGGGGGTGTCGGTGTTGCTATCTTCATCAATCACTCTCCACCTTACTTACTGTAAAATGAGTGTTTGTGCATGTCAGAGGACAACTTGCTGTGCCTTCCCTTTAGCATGTGCGACCCAAGGATCAATTAGGTCATCAGCACTTGGTGGTAGCACTTTTACTGCATGTCTTATCTTTCTGAGACTCAGGCTCTTCAATGAACCTGGAATTTAACCAGTTTGGCTAGACTGGCTGGCCAGTGAGCTTCAGGGATCCTTCGGTGTCCACCTCCTTACTGCCTAGCTTCTCCACAGGGGCTGGGTCCTTACACTTGCACAGCAAACAGTTTATCCTTTGAGCCAGCCCCTTGGAGCTCGTTCTCAATAGAAGAATTCCTTTGATGGGATGTGATGAGGCAGAAATGTGATCTCTGCCAACTCAGAGGCCAGTGGAGCTGACAATGGCTAAAAGGCTCAAAGCTGGAGAAGTACCTGAAGACAGCCTGTGCTGCATTCCTGTCTCTGTTGTTCATTCCTCCTCTCTCATGGAAGTGGACCGCTCAGACTGAAATGACATAGCAGCTCTAAGGCCTTGGCCTGTCTGGCTTGGGCAGCAGTGTTGTGCATGGCCCGATGTCGACTGGAGAGTGCTAGGCACAGTGGTGGAATACATGGCAGAACACATGGGAGCTGAGACACAGACCTTTCCTTCCCTGACCTTCCCATTCTCCTGCTGCAAGTGCAGGGCGGGTTCATTGAGTGGGATCCTGGGTCATGACCATCCCACACCAGAAGCACAAGGAGATAACCTTTGGATAAAGTGCGGTAAAGGAAAATGAATAAAATCCAAGAAATCCACAGGGTCTCGTGGCTCAGGCCTGTAATCCAGCAACTCAGAAGGCTGAGGTAGAAGGATCCAAGTTCAAGGCCACTCTGAATAAAGCAGTGTAGTGAGATATTCTGGGATGTACCTTAGTGACAGTGCTTGCCTAACATGCATGTGCACTTGAATTCTGGGAAAGCAAACATTCAGGAAAACAGACTTGAGCTTAGACCCAGGGTGTCAGGCACACACTTAAGCCAGAATGCTTATACATTTCTGGCCTCTGTGTTTGTTTTTTTGTTGCCTTTTGGGAGTGGGCCACATTTCTAAGTAGAGGTGGAGGGAGGGTTTGGAGTTCTGTGCCTGTAGCTGCTCCTTCCACACCCAGAAGAAGATAAGAGCCAAGAAAATCACACACACACACACACACAAAATGCTATGTGTGCTGAGCACAGTGCGTGCTAAGGTGTACACAGTGCGCAGAAGCTGAAGGAAGGCTTCCCGTGCTCCGCTCTATTTTCCTCTGCCTTAGTTCCTTAAGATAGAGTCGTACCCTGAACCTAGAAGTAGGCTGGTAGTCAGAGAGGCCCCGCAATCCTCCTGCCTCCACCCACTACACTGATGGGGGTATAGGCCTTTGTAGCCGTGCTTGCCCCATCTTTTAAAAAAAGAAATATTTATTTTTATTTCATGTGTCTGAGTGTTTTACCTGCACTGTATGCCTGTGTACCACCTCGTACCCTTGGGGGCCAGGAGAGAGCATCAGACCCCTAGAATTGAAGTTACAGAAGGTTGTGTCACCCTCTGCATGCTGGGAATTGAATGAGTGCCGCTGGAAGAGCAGTTAAGTGCTCTTAACCACGAAGCCACCTCTCCAGCCACTCCAGTCTAGCTTTTTGCACAGGTGCAGGGGACTAGAACTCAGGTGCTCATGGAGCAAGCACTCCCACCCAGTGAGCCATCTCGCCAATTCTGGGAGATGCACATTTACAGGCCCAGCTCAAGTAAACTGGCGTGCTTTTTGGAACATGACTAATGCTGGTGCTGAGAGCATGGCTGTTCTCCCCAGGCTCGATTTAGCTGTTGCTGTCTTTAAACAGTGTAGCTGGGCTGAACAGCGTGAGACCTCCCATCCCATCCAAGAGGTAAGAGCTAATCTACTGACCACAGGGGGGCTCTTAGTGGCACAGCTGCCCCTAAGCTGCTAGGAACCCCCTTTTGGGTAGTTGCCTGTGAGTCACCCAAGCCCCTGGAACCAACCCCAAACAAGAAAATATATTACATTGGTTCACCAAGCCAGACTTAGGCAGAACCCGTCCCTGGCCTGTGAGAACATGGAGAAAGGAAGAGTCCCGGCACTGAACTGCTGCAATCCTTCCTCAGCCAGCCAGAAAGCAGCTGGTGGCACTGAGGGCTAACTGAAACCTTTACCTTCTCGCTTGGCGCTCTCTCAGCTTTGAGGGTCTCGATGTCCTGCTGTAGCCGAGCCATCTCCTCCTGGAAAAGCAACATGAACCTTTACAAGGTCAGATAAACCCCCATCGGAGGTTAACTGTTAAACCAGACGTGTTTTGCTTTTACATTTATGTTCGTGTGTGTATTCATGCTCATATTGTGCACCCTGGCATGTTAGAAGTCAAAGGATAACCTATGGAGTCAATTTTTCTCTGTCCACAGTGTGCATCCCTGATGCACAGCCCTGGCGGCACTGTTACGCACTGTTAGCTGAGCCGCCTTGCCTGCCCAGCTTAACTACTCGACGCAGACATTTCTTTCATTGGTTGTGGCAGGACAAAAGCCAGCAGGGAAGCAGGTGCTCTGCTTCCACTTGCAAACTCACCCCTTCCTGGAAAAGAGCTTTCCCAGGCATGCAAGAACAGAACTCACTTCCGCCACCGTCACCTCCAGGCCCGAGTCAGCCGTTTTCACTGCACAGGCCAGGATGCCCAGCGGCACCAGGAAGGCCAACGGAGAGCCTCAGCACAGCTCCCGTCTGGCCACCAACACCACACAGCACTTACCCGGCAGTGCGCTTTGAACTCTTGCTCCTGGCTTTTCAGACTTTCATTCATGGCTACGAGTGCTCTCAGGCTCTGCAGAATGCTGGGGAGACAGCAGACAACGGCACAGGATGGGCCATTACGACGTGATTTTATGAACTGCCGCTAAGGCCACATTGAGAATACAAAGACTTCCTTTTTAATTTCCTTTGTTTTCCTCAAGGCTGTAATGGGAGTGCCACAAATGGTCATGACTTCTATCTCCGACTATGCATTTGGACCCTCAAGCCCATGAGGAGACAAAAACATATATGACAGGATTCTAGAATGAGAATGTCAACTCTGGAACTATGAATGAACTTCAGTAGTACTCACTTATCATTTATTTACCTATACTCAGGGTAAACACACTATCAAAACCCACGTGCGTGTGGTCTGTGCACGTATGTGTCCGTGTGTATGCCTGTGTGTGTGCACGTGTATGTGTGTGTGCACGTGTATGCCTGTGTGTGTGTGCAGGTGCGTGGGTGGCAGCTACAGGATGATCTCACATGTTGTTCTTCAGGTGCAAGCCCCCATTTCCTTACATGTATTTATTTTGTGAGTGAGTGTACTTGTCAGCATGTGTGGAGGTCTGAGCACAACTTGTGGGAGTCAGTTCTCTCCCGCCATGTGGGTTCCTGGAAGTAAACTCAGGCCATCAGACTCCATAGTGAGCACTTCACCCCATGGAGCTGACTCAGCAGCCTGTCCCTCCCCGTGTTCTCCGAGGCCCGAGACCTGACAAGTACTTTAGCCTGGCTGGCCGGCAAGTGCCAGGGCCTTGTCTCTGCCTCCCTGGCTCTGGGATTACAAGGCACCACTACGTTCAGCCCTTTCAGGTTGGATCTGGGACACTAAACTTAGGTTTCCATGTGCCCCCAGCCCTGTTTCACTGTTTTTAAAATCAGAGCACCAGAACAAAACTGCTGTGATCACAAGGAGAGCTGAGGAGAGGAGGATGACTGGGTGCAGCCCAGCATCTCTGTGAGCAGCAGGGTGATTGCTGTTCCCTGCCAGATGAGACGTTATCTGAATTTCCATAAAGCTCCAGCCCATGACCTCTGGCTCCTCTGCCCCTGGATCAGACAAATCAAAGTCAGACACTGCGGCCAGTTTCCTCAAAGGGATGACGGCACATGCTGAAGCCCTTACCTCGGGTCGGCTTTGGCTTCTAATTTTTCCAGGGCTGCCTGCTCTTTGTCTAGCTTCTCAGTCTGATTCTTCAGCTGCAAGAGAGAACCAGGGCATCACTGGCTATAAAAGCAAACAGGAGGGTGTGCTCCATGAGCCACCCTGCCTCCGGGCTCATTTGAGATAAGTGACCCAGTCCACTGGATTTTGTTATACGCTGAGAAAATAGATGGGCCTGAAGATGGGAGAGAGGGGGAGAGGCTGCAGGGGAGCGTGCTCTGGCTATGGAAACTGTGGCAGCGACTCCACAGTGTTGAGAAAGAGGAGGAAAGAACCCAAGGCAATGCTGATAGCAATGCGCTTGGAGTAGGAGAAGGGTAAGCACAACCCAACACCCTCCTCTCCATACCCACACAACAACATACCCACCCCCACCCAGAAAGAGAGAAAAAGAGAGAGAGGCAGTCAAACAGACAGAGATAGACAAGGAGGGAAGAGAAAGAGTAACTAGTGTCATGACAGGGCTAAAACTTCCCAGCCTCTTGAATGGTGTACTGTCTGGTTTTGCGTCAACTTGACATAAGCTAGAGTCATCAGAGAGGAAGGAGCCTCAATTGAGAGCATGTCTCCATAAGATCAGGCTGCAGGCAGGCCTATACAACATTTTCTTAATTAGTGATCAATGGAGGAGGGCCCAGCTATTATGGGTGGTGCCATCCCTGGGCTGGTGGTCCTGGGTTCTATACGAAAGCACACTAAGGGAGTCATGTAAAGCCAGCCAGTAAGCAGCACCCTTCCATAGCCTCTATATCACCTCCTGTGAAGTTCCTGCTCTTTGATGTCCTGACTTCCTTTGATGAACAGTGATATGGAAATGTAAGCCAAACAAACCCTTTCTTCCCCAACTTGCTTTTATGATGTTTAGTCGCAGCAACAGAAACTCTAACATCTTCTTCTGAGTTAGCTAACAACAAGAAATCTTGAAGAAAATGCAGATTTTAACGCACAGCAGCAGACTTCTGTGCATGGTGTATGAGTGAGCACATATGCACCTGCCTGAGCGGGTGCCTGTGGAGTCAGATGCTCATGCTCAGAAGTCTGTCTCCGCTTTGGCTCCCATAACTTTATTTTCTGTGACCTGATCTCTCACTGAAATAGAAGGTCAAGGTTTTGCTAGCCTAGCTGTCTAGTGGGCTGCTGGGATCCACCTATCTTCATGCCCCAGTGCCGGGGTTACAAACACCACCAACATGCCCGGCTTTGACCTGGACAATCAGGCTCTGAACATACGCCCTTATGCTTACACAGCAAGCATTTTACCCACTGAGCCATCTCTTTAACCCTTCTACTGTTTTGTTTTTAAGTACATCTTTTACAAAGACCTAGAAAGCAAGGTCTAAAACAATGACCATGGCAAACTCCGTGGCATATAAAGAAATATGCACATATGGGCTGATAAGCTGGCTTAGCAAGCCTGATATCCGAATTTAGTCCTGGAATCCCCATGGTGGTAGGGAACCACCTTCCACAATTTGTCCTCTGACCTCTACACATGTGTGTACAGCAAAGGACACTGTCAACAGAACAAAACGACAGCCTACAGCCTGGGAAAAGATCTTCACTAACCTTCCATCTGACACAGGGATAATATCCAAAATATATAAAGAACTCAAGAAATCAAACACCAACCAACCAAATAATCCAATTAAAAAATGGGGTACAGAGCAAAACAGAATTCCAACAGAGGAATATCGAATGGCTGAAAGACACTTAAAGAAATGTTCAACATCCTTAGTCATCAGGAAAATACAAATCAAAATAACTCTGAGAGTCTATCTTATATCCATTAGAATGGCTAAGATAAAAAACTCAAGTGACAGCACATGCTGGAGAGGATGTGAAGAAAGGGAAACCCTCCTCCAATGCTGGAGTACAAAATTATACAACCACTTTGGAAATCAATCTGGCACTTTCTCATAAAATTGGGAATAGCACTACCTCAAGACCCAGCTATACAACTCCTGGACATATACCCAAAAGATGCTCCACCATACAACAAGGACACTTGGTCAACTATGCTCTTAGCAGCTTTATTCAAAATAGCCAGAATTTTAAAACAACCTAGATGTCCCTCAACTGAAAAATGAATAAAGAAATTTTGGTACATTTACACAATGGAATACTACTCAGCTATTAAAAACAAGGAAATCATTAAGTTTGCAGGCAAATGGATGAAACTAGAAAAGATCATCCTGAGTATAGTAACCCAGACCCTGAAGGACACTCATGGTATATATTCACTTATAAGCGGATATTAGCCATATAATACAGGATAACCATACTACAATCCACAGACCTAAAGAGGCTATGTAACAAGGAGGACTCTAGGAGAATGCTTAATTCTCATTCAGAAGGCAAAAGCGGAGCCAGTTGAAGAGAGACAACAGGACAAGAGCCCCCACTAAATGTCTCCTGAAAGACTCCACCCAGCAGGGATCAAAGCAGATGCTGAGATTCACAGCCAAACTTTGGACAGAGTGCAGGGAATCTTATGGAAAAGTATGGAAATAGAAGGACCCAGAGGGGACAGGAGCTCCACAAGAAAACCAACAAGGCCAAAAAATCTGGGTCCAAGGGCCCCTGCGGAGACTGATGTACCAACCAAGAACCATGTACGGAGAGGACCGTGACCCCCTGCTCAGATGTAGCCCATAGGCAGCTCAGTCTCCATGTGGGTGCCCTACTAAGGGGAGCAGGGCCTGTCTCTGTCATGGACTCTGTTTCCTGCTGTTTGATCACGTCCCCCAAGAAGAGGCGGACTTGCTAGGCCACAGAGGAAGAGGATGCAGGCAGTCCTGATGAGACTTGATAGGCTGGAATAAGATGGTAGGGGTGGGGGTGCTCCCCCTTTCTGAGGACTAGGGGATAGGTATAGGGGGTAAGAAGGAGGGAGGGTGGGACCAGGAGGAGATGAAGGAGGGGGCTACAATCAGGATGTAAAGTGAATAAATTAAAACAAATTTAAATAAAGAAAAGAAAATGGCAGCACAGCCAGGTGTTGCATCAAACCCCTCTCATCTCATCTCCAAATAATCCAGGCTATGAGGCTGGAACATGAAAGCGGGTTAACTCATGGGACAAGACAGAAGGCTAGCAGATGGGAATGGCTATGGAGAACTAGCCAGCATGGGTGAGAAGAATGGTTGGGAAGGCTGAGTCCTGTATTAGGAGAGCCAGGTTGACTGACAAAGCAATGAAGTCCGATTCCACTACATACAAGAGAGCATCTCAGGGCCCCAGATGGCTGGCAAGAGAGCAAGGAGAATGGGAAGCTTCCCAGCTCTGAATATCTGTTGCCAACAGCTCATTTGCCATGTAGAAGGCAGCACCCTTTCCAAGATACAATGGAAGCAAGCTGCCATGATGGTTAATACTGAACTTGTCAGGAGCTGGAATCACCCCTGAGACAAGCTCTGGGCATACTTGTAATAAATTAGCCAGGTTAGGTCAGCTTCTGAGCAAGCCCAGGAGTTTTTCGTCATTAGGTTCACTGAGCTGGGAAGGCCCACCCTACAAGTCTGAAGCGCTATCCCATGGGCTGGTGCCCTAAACTGCAGAAAAAGGAGAAGGTGAGCTGAGCACCAGCATCCATCTGCCTGCCTCCTGACTGGATGTGGCGAGGCCAGCTGCTTCAAGTTCCTGCAGCCTTGACTTCTGCACTACAGGGAGCTACATGCTTCAGCTGTGAGCCAAACTGAAGCCTTCCTGAAGCTTAAGCTGCTTCCTGCCAGGGGTTTGGTCACAGTAACAAGGGAAGTAGCTGTGGAGAGTATACAGTATTGACAGGTGGAGAGAGGAAACTTTACACCAGATGAACATATAACCTAGAACCCTCAAACATCTGCACACAGGCAAAAACCGGTGTATCAACTTGTAAACGAATTCTGACTAAAGAGACAGCAATAGAGCAATGTAAGACTTAGATACAAGGAGTGCCCACCACAGAGACCTGGGACCTGCTCATTCAGAAGGCGTTAGGCTTCCAGGGAGGGAATCAGAACTGACTGGTAGGACTGCCATACAGATAGAGGTTAGAGCTGAGGGCCCATGCCACGGAGGCAGCCAGCTCATGTCCTGCCCTTCCTGGGGAGGTTGTGGCTGTCTCCGCGGGTGTCATGTGCTAGTACCATCTGTCTGCCACCTTCCATGCCCTGCTTCGCTTAAGTGGGAAAACCAGTCTATTTTCATCAAGGTAGTCTGTCCTGGAAGGGCAGGTTTCATAGAAATGGAAATTAGATCTGTGTCATGAGAGGGCTCAGAGCACTCATGTCTGACCACGCACTGCTGGCCGAATGATGCTTTCATTAGCTGGTGTGGCGGTGACAGGTCCTGTCCTCAGAGTCTAGTCCACAGCAGGGAAGATAGGTTTTGTGGCAGTGCTTGACCCGAGCCATCACTGTATCCACACTGCAGTGATGTGACCTGGTGACTGTGCACCCTCAGGCCACTGTCAACAAGTGGGAAGATCTGCTTACCTCTGTCAGTGTCTTCTTCGTGTCACTGTACTTGGCTTGGAGGCTGTTACGATTCGCTTGCAGCTGAGTGAGAGAAAAAGGACATTCACTTCAGTGGAATCCTTTGCTCTGTATAGATGTCAGTGGGATCCCTCTTTTACAATGAGAAAGTAGAAACCAGAAAGGCCAAAACTGACTTGAACTGTACGACTTCCATTTTAATTTTTCAACAATTCTCTATTTGCTTGTATGGTCGGCTTTCCAGGGAGACTATATGAAGGTCTTCCAAAACAGTCCCACCTATTATCAAGAACTATGAAGGACCTCCTTAACAGCTCTCTTAAGAAATGTCACTTGGGGCTGGTGAGATGGCTCAGACAGTAAGGCGCCTGCACCACGCCTGATGATCTGAGTTCAATCCCCAGGGCTCATGTGTTAGAAGGAAAGAACTGATTCTAGCAAATTTTTGTGTGACTTCCATGACACATACCCCATCTCACAAATAAATGAGACATGCTGATCTGGTTCTCCACTCCCTGCCATCACCAGCCTATCTACCACAGCTGCCTCCCTTATCCTTCTTGCCCACACCACACGCCATGCAGAACGACAGGCAGCACATGCTACTGCCCTGCCGCAATTCTCTGCAGCTTCCACAGTTCTCCGGGCACAAGGTGCTCTGTCACCAGTCTGCCCATGACATAGCTCACACCAGACTCCTCAACTACCAGACAGGAACTGGCCAATGCTTCCTCTTTGATTATTTTGCTTCGAAAATCTCCACTGGCTCCCCAACATCTCCATGCAGACCAGTCAATACCTATTCATCTCTCCAGACTCAGTCAGCCGTGACTTCGGGCTTAGTTAGTTCTATTAGTCACCAGCTCCGGGACCTCCCCTTCAGGCCCTCATCACCACGGTAACTAAATGGCGAGTGTGACGGCTGTTTCACTTACCGCAGGTCGCCAGTACCCTCTAGGGTCCTGGCGGGCAATGCCCTTACCCGGTACTCATTCACCTCTGCAGTTTAGATCAGCGCTTAGCACACACAACACTACGTGTTTGTGTAGAAATAACATTTTGATCCTGTATATTTTCACGTGTGTGTGTGTATACGTGTGTGCACACAGAAGCAATAAAAACAGGGTCAGGCAGCTAGTTACAGCTAGCTGTGAGTGGCAAATGTGGGTGCTGGGAACTAGAACACATGTCCTGTGCAAGGGCAGAAAGACCTTCCACTGGCTAAGCCCTCTTCCCTGCCTTGTCCTGTATCTTCTGTGACAGGGGTTAGCAAACTCTTCCTATGAAGGACCAGACAGTAACTAGTTGAGGTTTGTGGGTCATTTGGTCTCTTCTACAAGTATTCAACTCTCTTACAGTAGCTTGAAAGCAGTCACAAAAAAACAAGTAAGCAAATGAGTGTTTAGCTGTTAAAAAAAACAAAAAACAAACAAACAAACAAAAAACCCTTTACTCACAGGGTTGGGGAGAGGCTTAGTGGACAGAGCGCCTACCATGCAAGCCTGAAGACAGAAGACTGGACCCCTAGAACTCATAGATGACTGTGGCAACTTGCCTCCCGTTCCAGTGCATAGGAGGCAGAGACAAGGGATATCCCTGGCAACTTAGCTAGACTAGTCAAACTGGTTCAGCCGCTGGCTTCTACATGCCATTTAGGCACAGGTACGCACATCTGCGCAGCAGTACCTCCACATACCTGCAAACAAGCACACGCACCTAGAGTGGACTGAGGACTGCAGTACACCTGCGCTAGAGCTCCCTCTGACCAATCTACAAGGCTCGCTCGTTCGTTCGTTCGTTCGTTCGTTCGTTCATTCATCTTTCTGATTTCTCTCCTCTCGGAAGAATCAAGTTTATTAGCTCAAGTGGAAATATAAAAACACTCACCTCTTCTAGATGTTTAGTCTTCTGCAGAATCTGCTTATTCAAGGACATGACTTTCCGCTGATGTAGTTGGGAGGTTCCTAGTTTTTCTGGACTTTCTTCAGCAGACAGCTCGGACTGCTGTGGGGAAACCCAAAGCAGATAATGAACTCAACTTCCTTCTCCATTCAGGTCGTGTGTCTGTACTCAGTGTAAGCAATGCAGTTCTGGGCAGCCAGTCACACACAGCAGGGCATCTGTCATGTCCTGCTCAGAACCAAAATCTAGACAGGGAAAGTCTGACACAACAACTGAGGTGCCAGTCAGCGATTCTGCTTTGGAGCAGGGGAAAGCATGGGTGCAGGCTGCCCAGCTAAGGTCAACAGAGGGTCTGAGTGCGGGACCAGAGGTCTTAGTGGTTTCTTCATAAGACCACCTGGAATCATCCAGAGTTACAACCTGGGGCTGGCTAGATGACTAAGTGGGAAAAAGCACCTGCTATCACGCATGTCAAGTTTGATCCCCCAGAGGTATAGGCTGTCCTCTGATCTCCACATGTATACAGTGGTACATGTGCAAAAACAGACACATACACAAACACACACATACACAATAAATGAACATAATAAAAAATTAAAAGCTGTAAACTGATTCACTTCCATCAAAGCTCTATAGTATGTAGTTGCAAAGACTAATCATTTCCGAGCATGAATAATAAGAAGCAAGTTCTTCATCCTACTCATCCCCGACACCCCCCCCCCCCCCCCCCCCCCCCCTTACCTATCTTCTCTTTTTAAAGAAGACAGTCCAAGAAGGAGAAAGTTGCCAAAGAAGGCATATAGTAAACTTCTGAGGGGGCAGGAGAAGGGCAAACAGGCATAAAGACTGTAAGAACTGCAGGGGGGAAAGGAGAGATTTCTGGATAGTGTCATAGGGTGAATGACTGACACTTTCTAAAAGAGGTGATGACTAGTACTAAGGGGTGATGCAAGCATGGAAGCAAGGGCTAGGGAAAGATGGCTCAATGGCAAAGGTGCTTGCCAACAAGCCCCAGGCCCATCATGGTGGAGGAAGAGAATTTACTCCCAAAAATTGTCATCTGACTTAAATGCATGCTTCCCAACCCCTGCCAGTCCCACAGTTTTTTTGTTTTTGTGTTTTTTTAAAGAAAGTAAGAAACTTGGTACAGAAAGCTGATAGAAACTTCTATCTCAATGACAAGAGGAGCCTGGCGAGATGGCTCAGCCATTAAAAGCACTTACTACCCCTGCACAGACACTGCTTCAGTTCTCAGCATATAGATGGTGCCTTACCACTACTTGCAATGCCTGTCCAAGGGGATCTGATGCCCTGTCTGGCCTCTGTGGTTACCAGGCACATACAACATGGAGGCAAAAACATTGAGAAATCTTTTTAAGAGGAACCCTTGGAGAAGAGACAGAAAGATCTGCTTGATGCAGTGCAATCCCTGTAAGAGACAGCTTTACTCAACAACCAAATGGCCCTCACAGCCCCAAGCCCAAGCTAAGCAGTGATTTGCAGCCTCAGTGTGGCAGAGCCCTTGGGTAACTTACTGTCCCTGCATGTTCCCCCAGTGCTCGGAAGAGTGAAGAGAGCAGCCCTGCGGAAGAGCGATGGCAACAACAGGGAGGGGGGAGAGGGAGGAGGAATCTGCAGAGGCATAAGCTCTGCTTATGTTGCTGAGGCTTTCCCTCAGGAACTTACACCACTGCTAACAGACGATCAAAGTTTTCTGTTGATTTGTTTTGCTGTTTAATGACTCTGGCGTTTGGGAACAGTGGGCTGGGTATGGCCACAGTGAAGAGCCGGGAGGAACATTCTGTATACTGAGGCTGACAGGCCAGAAAGGAAACAGGACACCCCTGGGGCTGGAGAGATGGCTCAGCAGTCAAGAGGGTACAGTGCATTCACAGAGGACTAGAGCTCCAGAGTTCAGTATCCGGCACATGATTGTGCCCGGCAGCTCACAACCATCCTTAACCTCCACTCTTGGAGCTCTGATGGCTCTGGCCTCCAAGAGCACCTGCCTGCACATGTGTATGCATGCATACGAAAACGCAATTAAAAAGAAGTAGGAAATGAAATATTAGGCATCGTAACTCAGCGCTTTAAAAACACAACCATTTGCCCACGTGATGGTTGGTATTGACTGTCAGCTTGACAGGCTCTGCGATCACTGAGGAGGCAAGCCTCCAGGCACTCCTGTGAGGGGTTACGTTGATTGGGTTAAATGAGGTAGTAAGGCACTCAGCTTGCTGGATTTCTGGAAACTGAAGTTAACATTTTAAGAATAGTTTTGTATGTATCGAGGTACAACACATAGCCTAGGGCAGAATAAGCGCTTTCTGAACTATCTGAGGGCAGAGGGAAAAGGGCAACAGTAAAGCCTCCTACTCTCAATCACTTCAAAGCCAGAGCTGCGGTGGAGTCACCGGACCTTACCCGCTTTGACTGCCCATCCTCAACAATACTATTAACCTGACCCTGTTTATAGCTGGCAGCTCTTTCCAAGTGACATCTAGTACACAACCTCGCCCAACACTGACCTCCAAAGCACCACAGGCAGAGATAGCAACATGTCACGTTACTATCAGAAGTCGGTAGGTCCGCCGTTCTGTTTACAGTGTGGCTCTACCTTTGCCCAGGCTATGCTAGAACTGAGGGCCGCAGCAGAGGATGACCTCGGAAGTGCTGGGGCCACAGGGGTGCACCACCATGCTTCATGTGCGCGTGCATGCCAGAGTCTCACTCTGTACCCCAGGCCATCTTTAGAACATTACATAGTCTGAAATGGCCTCAAATTCTCCCTCAATTGCTTTTATGGTCAGTCTCCAGAATAAAAACTGCCTTTTTTTTAAAAAAAAGCTTTTTATAGTAATAATAAACACTAGGGCATTACCTGTCGTCTCCATGCTCTTTTGACATATCTGCACAGTGAAATTTTCTAGATGTTACATGTGACACTGCTCTAACGTTGACGTGGAATACATTGATTATTATTCGTCAATGACTCAATCCATAAGCTCTCGGTCCTCAGAACATTTCAGAAATCCTTAAAAGGGAAGCTGAAACTAAATGTGTTGAGAAATATTACTTACATACAAAGTAAGCTCACTTATGACATCTATTCTTCGTTGTCAACTTGATTAATCTGGAATTAAATAAAAACCCAAGCAGCTGGGCACAGCTGTGAGAACTTTTCCTTGATTGGCTCATTTGGGGCTATACTTTCTGGTATATAAAAGATACTGAAGAAGAAAGCATTTGCCTGCTTGCCCTCACTCTTACTGTTAAGTTCATCTGTCCTGCTGCTGAGGCATTCCTTCACTGGTATTAGAGCCTACTTCTCTGGGATTCTGATGTATGTTGGAAGACCAGCTGAAACATCCATTTGTGGAACTCAACAATATTGGATTCTTGGACATTCTGTTTAAAGACAGCCATTATTAGACTAGCCAAACCACAGCCTATAAACCACTCTAACACACACACACACACACACACACACACACACACACACACACACCCCAGTTCTGTTCCTTAGAAAACCTTGACTATTACACTTTGTAATCTACTCAGTGCCTGGAACTCAACAATTGACCCACTGTTTGGAAAAGTAAATAAACTGAGGGAGGCCACCAAGAGTTTAAGGATGAAAGGGAAAGGTCTCTATCCACTCACTCAGCATCATATAATATGGAGAAAACACACTCACACAGGAAGAATGCTTAAGCTTTTCAAATCCATGTTATGTCTTTATTAGAATATGCTCCAAGAAACAAGGGCTTTCAAAATCCTTCTGTTGGTGCTAAGTGACAATATACATTCTATGGAATCTCTCTTTTTCATGTGTGTTCATGAAGATATGTGCAGCTGTGCATAAGGGTGCAAATGTGTGTGTGTGTGTGTATGGAAGCCAGGGGTTGATTTTGGGAGTCTTTCTCAATTATTCTTTACCATATCTTTGGAGACATGGTCTCTTACTGAAACTGGAGATCCTGATTCAGCTAGGCTCGTTGGCCAGAGTCTCCACCTTCCCATGATGGGATTGCAGATATGGGGCACTGCCTACCGCTTTTTAGATACATCTGAACTCAGGTCTTCACGCTTGTGTGGTAGGCACAGTACCCACTGAGCCATTCCTCTAGTCTCTGCAGTCTCTTAAACTTTCATTAATTCACATTAATTAACTCAGGATTCTGAGTACTATATCCATATTGCTACATTTCTCTAGTCTGAGTGAAATGACAAATACTTGTATGTGCAGGCCCACTATTCTAGGTTTTGAATGTAGACATGGGGCTTCAGGGAGCTGCTTGTCCAGCTGGTAAACTTTTGAACAAAGCAGTTTATTCTAGAGCTATAGTGAAGAGTGCTCTCAACCTAAGCAATGAAGGTCTGACTGCTTTTCAAACATACTTTTTATTAAACAATCCATTATGTCCTTTTTTTCAAATTATCTTCCTAACAGCCAAGAGAACCCAGAATGAAGGCAAAAACAGGCCCTTGGAGCAGCTGAGCTCATCTGCCACTGGCTGACTGAAAGTCCAGTGGGAGAGCAGGCTGAAAAGGACCAAAATGCACCTTTAACAATAGTACAAAGTTGGTGAGATGGAGAAGACAAGACAGGGCTTGACACCCAACCTTCGATAGGAAAAAGTTTAAATCTCGGCATCTCAACAGTCTATTTATAAAATACAACATCTGTCCAAAACGGCCAGTCATCGACAAACACAGCCTGTGTGCCCACCAAGGAGCAAGGGTTAATATGCCGATCTCATTTTGCTCAACAATTGCAGATTAAGAACGTGCCTGTAAAGCCACAGTGTGGATTAGCAGACTCTGCTGCAGAGCTCATGTTTTCAAACATGACAGACAGAAATGACACCTGTTCTTAGGGGAGATGGCTTTAAATGTCACTTGATGGCGTTAGGCTAGTTCAAAATGTTAAACACCCAAGAGAAAAAGGAAATGATTGCTTTTCCTAAAACGATATCCTTTCAGAATCAAATGAGCCCCGGAAGGTTACCTATGCATTAACCTTTATCCCTGAGTTCTCTTTTTCACACTGTACTTCAAACCCAGGGCGTTGTGCATGCCAGGGAAGCGCTCTACCCCTGAGCTATGTCCCCAGCTCTTTCATCTAGTGCAGGAAGCTGCCCCTTACAGGTCCTTCTTCCTACCAGTGCGTTTTCTAGGATGAGAAAGGCAAGAGCCCTACACGCCCACCTTACACAGGGTTCTCCACAGTGATCAACGTAACTTCAGTGTCCAGCATCTTGTAAGCCTCCAATTGAAATCAAGCAGACAGATGACAAAGCACAGCTCAGTTTCCCTCCTAAAACAAAGCTGTGAGCCAGGAAGAATGCTATGGAATTCTGGGAGGCCAACATGTAAGTGAAAGTGAGAATCTAGAAGGTGTGCGCCCTCCGTGAAGGTTACTACCCTGAGGGTATTTTCCAAAACCTTGTAATGTCTAGCTTTGATTTTACGGTTGATTAATAAAAGCCCCACATTAGCTTTGGCTTTACTGTAAGAGGAAAAGGTACACAATGAATGCTCTGGAGACAGGATCAGCTTCACGGAGTTCTGCCGTCTAAATCCACAAAGCTCCCTGCATGCCTACACAACTGCAAGGCAGGAGTCAAGTGTGGCGGTGCACACAGGCAATCCCAGCACTTGGGAGGTACAGCAGGATGACCAGATACAGACTGAGTTAAAGCCAGCCTGTGCTCATGAGACCCTGTGTCAAAACCCAACAGAAAACCACCTGCCGGTCAGGACTCTACTAGTGCTGAGGTCCCTGTTGCCCAAAATGCAAAACTAGATCCTCCCTGGAACAACAGTCCTAGAACCACCTGCCCCCAATAATTTCCACAGAAAGCTCTCTGGGAAATACGGTGAATCCACAGCCAAAATTCACAGGCAGGCTGGAGAGATGGCCGAGTGGGTAAGGTGCCTGTCACCAAGCCTGACGACCTGAGGCTGATCCCTGGGGCCCACAGAGTGGAAGTAGAACAGACTAAAGCAAAAGCTGTCCTAGTGGCCTCATGTGTGTATGCCATGCTGTATACATCCACTCTTAGCCTGAAAATGTAAATATAACTTAGACATTCCTCACAGCACCCTGAAAAGAAAAGCATGCAAGCCAGCAGGGACAGGCAAGGCAACAAGCCCCACTAACCCTGAAACACATGCACGGGTATGTGACTGGTCACCTTATGTAGGAGCACCCACAGTTCTTCTATGGTGGGGTGTCAGTGTCTCTCACTGCCTTGCCTGCTGTCCTCTGGACATACAGTACTGCAAGCGACCTTCTGAGCCGCTCCCCTTATTTTTTCTTTGAGACAGGGTCTCTCACTGAAAACTGGGGCTCACTGACTGGGGTAGGCTGCCTGGCCAGCAAGCCCCAGGGATCCTCCGGTCTCTCTTCGCCAGCGTTGAGACTGAACACAATGCCTGTCTTTTTATGTGGGTTTTGAGGCCTGAACCCAAGTCCTTATGCTTCTGTGACTGAGCCATCTCCAGAGCCCCCTAGTTGTCTTTACAACTGTTTTATGAAGCTTTTAAACATAACCTGGAAAACAGTGGCCAAGTCACAAAAAGGGGGCAGTTACATAACTCAAAGACAGGAGCCTCAAGTTGGCAGATAAAGTACTAATTTCTTCTCCTGGGTCCGTCCTATGGGATTCAGTATATAAATGTCCTGAGGGCCTCTGGGTGCTAGGCACCATGTGCTAATTTTTAGCGACACCAGCATGTTCCTGTGGGAAATCATCATCCCCAGTCCAGAGGCACTGCCAATCAGAGATCCCAACTTGGATACAACAAATGGCCTGAGTGGAAATAAATCACCCAAGCCTGCCAAACAGGGATGAATCTCTCTCAGGATTTAATACGGAGATATGGGAAGAGGCTGTAGGAATAAAACAGTCTGTGGTCAGCCCTGCAAGGTGAAGACCTTATGAAAAAGGTGAGCTCAGGCAAAGGGCCGTGATAAACGCTGAGTCCCGGGACCCCAGGAGAGCGCCGGTCACTACGAGGCTCTCCCTTGCACGCTCCAGCCGTAGAGTTGCTGTCACTCACACTCTGGCCAGGCCAGTGGATGATGACGGAACTCAAGAGGCACACCTTCCAACTACTTCACACTGTCACTTGAACCAGTCAAAGTGCTGAAAGTGAGTGACTGTTGAGTGCTCAGCCCTAAATGGGACCACATCAACCCCCTGAGGAACACTAGCGGCAAGGGGACAGGAGGGGAAAGAATGTAAGGCAGAGGATGGCAAGGGTGCTGGGAAACACTATCTCCCACACATGACATCCACACTGATGAACTCAGAGACGGCTACGGTTACCTGCACAAGACCCTCCTAAGACCAAGTCAGTCAACGTTCCATACCAGGTGGGTGAAAAGTTCATGAGGCTTCATGTGGTTACCCAAGGAGCAGTTGATGGTTGCTGGGGGAGGGAGAGTCACTCTCTTCAGTTGTGTAGCCATTGGTAAAGTGTGCACAGACTACAGTAAATAGTCCTCAAGGGTTTATCCAAGTAGCCTTATTAAAACTCAGTAGGAGGGACACACATCACCACCAACAAAACACAAAAGATACAAAAACAAGAGGGTCTGTCAAAAAGAAGGGTTCAGTGGGGGAGGGATAGAGGGTAATTGGGGTGAAAATGACCAAGATAGATTATATACATGTATGATATTGTCAAACAAAAACATAAGAAAAATTGTATTTTATGAAAATATAATATAAATATATTAACATATAATCTTCTTGAGTACATATGGGGTTATCATGTCTGCAAGCCTGTGCTGAGCTACCCTGGCATCTGAGTTCTCTGGAAGAAGGGTTCTTTCCTTTGTGTTTCTACATGTGAACCCTTGGACCAGCCCCAGGTCTAATTATCTGCTGAGACAAAGGTACTCTCAAAAGCAGGTGCTGGAGTGCAGTCGCCAGAAGCAAAAGGTCAGGACGAATGGAGCCTTCCAACTCCAACCAGGAAAAGAGTGCCCGCTATAAACAAGGTTCTCAGACATAGCTCCCCCTGGAAGCATCATGAAGACGACAGCACCCAGGCTGCGCTGCTCCGTTTTATTTATTTTAAGACTGTTATCTACTTATTTTGTGTGTACACGTGTAAATATGTATGGAGATCGGGAGACAACTTGTGGGAGCCTGTTTGCTCTTTCCACCATGATCATTAGTATTGGTAGCAAGTGCCGTAATTGGATGAGCTTTCTCTTTGGTCTAAAATGCTATATTTAAAAAGGAGCTATAAGAGAATGTCATAATGTGTTCTGTAATGACATGAAAAGTCATTGGACGCCATAGAAGAAACTTCCATAGCTTCTGTGGGCCAACAAGATGGCTTAGTGGTAAAATGCCCTCCCATTCAGGCCCAATGACCTGGGTTTGATGCCAATAGTCCAGTTAAAAGAGGAAAAAGAAGATTGAGCCTCAGGCTATACCAGGCTCCCTTACTTCTGTGGTCCATTCCTAGCACACACATTCCTTTCAAATACAGTGCCCAAGGCAGCTGGTGGACGTGAGCATCCCTGAGAAGCCATATGGGCAGTGCAGGATCAGAAGGCAGAACTAGAGATAGCACTCACAGCTCGACTTCTTCCCAGTGACCTTCCAGTTGGCTAAACAGACAGGTTCTAAAAGCAAGTGATTGGGCATTTGAACCAGGAAAGTGCTAACGCTGCACAGGGATGCAGAAATGACTGGGCCTCCGTAACCTACACTTTCTTCTTCTGAAAAATGGATATAACATTATGTACTAATTCGCCTAGCACCAACACTTGTAGTATTCAGTGAGTGGTCCAGCTAAACAACAGAATGTGGTCCATGTTGACAGCAACAGAGATGTACAAATAAATATGAAGATGAAGGCAGAAGGTCATAGGCAAGAAGACAGCTTGGAAAGATCAAATCACCTTGGGCAAACAAGATGCTCACTAAGTAAAGGTACTTGCCACTGTGCCTGTCATGAATTCAACCCTAGCACCCATACGGTGGAAGGAGAGAAGCAAGTCTGGACAGCTGCCTTTGACCTCCACAAGTAAGTCATGGTACACACACCCCTCCCTACCACACACAAGAGCACATAACAGATAATGTGTAAAAAAGGATCTTTTAGAGCTAAAAAAAAAAAAAAAAAAAAAAAAAAATTGCTGGGCTGGGGAGATGGTTCGGCATTCCTACAGGTGAAGACAAGAGAATATTCTAATAGGAGATGGGCCAGGAAGCCTGTAGAACCAAGAGCAGAGCAACACAAGAGAGACTTACTTCAAACAACATGGAAGGTGAAAGGTCATGTGACCTCCACACATGTGCACACACACATAAAAAGAAACTTGTGAACTAACAGTTTACAAAATACCTACCAGAGAGAACATGCAGATTCTCCTTCCAGAAGACAGATCTACCTACACCTTCAAACCTACAGAATCCAGCAGGCCTCCATCAGGATCTCCCAGGGACATCAGCTAAGGCTGAGTCAGTCGGCTAAGCCCCAGGGTGTCAAGATGGCTGGTGGTGGGTTAGCAGCAGCATCGGGGCTGCCCCTTCCTGCTCTTCCCATAACCTTGAGCATGTCCTTGCCCAGCTTCTTTCTTTTATTCTGACTTCTAAAGAGGCCTGTGGAATCAGTGGGCTCAGAGAAGTTTTGGGAAGGCCAAGCTGTTACATTGTCTGCAGACCACAGCAGCAGACTCCTCTCTGTTAAAAACAGAATCTGATGTGCTGGGAAAGTTAAGACTTCAACACTAAAAGGCTCAGTGAGGCCTTCTAGAACATTTTGTGAGTGTTAAGTGTTGAGAATAGGGAGATGAGGCTACCAAGCCCAGAGCCTCCAATGCTCATGAACCATAGCCGCAAAAGCTTTGTCCCCCCCTGACCCTTACAAGGACCAAATTAAATTGAGTTACCTATCCCACTGACAGCTTTGAGACACATTACGCTGTCAGAAGAAACTGTGAGCCTTACAACTGAAAGATGAACCTCGCACTTACTTATTTCCTCCTCATCTTCATATCCCAAAGCCCAATACCTTTCAAGCACCTGAGCCAGGTAGGCTGTTCAATTTATTCCTTGTTCACAAAAATCCTTTTTACACTTTCCCCTGTGAAAGTGGTTTGGTCCTTTCTCCTCACTAAAGAAAAATTCACACAGGTGACGGTCCCGCTTGGGTTCCTCTCAGGTAGCACTAATGGCGTCTCCCTGGAGCACTCTGTCCTCATCTCTATCTACAGCAGTGCTATTCCCAAAATAACTGAGAGCAGCAACGCCAATCTGAGAGGAAACACTAGTGCCCAGTGTGGAGGCAAGCCATGGTGCTGGGACAAGAAGACAACAAAGTAGGGGGTGTGCTGTGTGGCCAGCCTGTGTTGAGAGCCACGTCCTTGTAGCATCTAAAACAGAGCAAAGTTCCACACACTCAGATTCTTCCCCAAACCACCCAACACAAATCCACACCCCGGCACGACTCCTTCCTCTCTCCCTTCCCCTTCCTTTTCCATTCCTCCCTTCAATTTCCTTTCTGTCCTCCCTTCTTCCCCTCATTTGCCTTCTTTCCTTCCTCAAAGGTGTAGTCTCACCTAAGGGCTAGCCTCAAACTTTCCATGCTCCTGCATACCACCATTCCTGGTGTGCTACAGTTTCAGCACCATCTTAACTAGCAGCTGTACAACTTCACTGAGGTGACCTTCCTCACCACAAACAGCACCCAATGCATCCCACCACAACTGGCTCCAAGCTGAAGGCAACCAGTTTGGCTAGAGGCATTGACAAGGCAATAAAAAACAAACACAGCAATAACAAGCAGAGTTATAATAAAACAAAGGTCAGTTTGTATTTTACATTAGATAGAAAGCAGAGTAAAGCTTAAGTGTGTCATAGTAAAACAAAGATATTATTTGACAAATAGTACTAGGGTAAATGGATACAAATGGAAAAGCCAGGACAGACTCATACATCAGAATCAATAAAATCTAGTTGAAGCATTAACTGCAAGAAGAAATTAGTTGAGGGCCAGTGAGCTGGCTCAGGAGGTAAAGATGCTTGCAGCCAAGCTTGACAACCTGAGCTTAATTCCTGGGACCCACAGTGTGGGAGGAGAGGACCAATTCCTGCAGATCCTTTTCAACCTCTGGCCTCCACATGCATGCAGGCACACACACACAGACACACACACACAGACATAAACACAGAATGACTGACAGGAGACCAGGAACCTTTTGGGGCAGTGAATTTCACCACTCTTTCCACAACTACACATGGCAGTCTTTTGAGGTTGCTACACCTTTACAGTAAGGGAACTCTCTCCTGGCTCAATCTCTGGTGACACCTCAGTGTTCCCCTTTCTAGGTGATACATAGAAAGACAAGACCTTTTGGAGTTTTTGAAGCTAGATAGAAAATCCATGTTCAGAAGCAAACACTTGGCTGATAGGGAAATAAGGAAAGCCCACAGTGGACACCCTCTATTCAGTGACGCTTCACTGAGACCCCCACCTCAGGCACCAGGGACGCTCTTCCCCTAGTGCCACCTACACAATCACTACAGACGCCTCAAGTGCAGAGGAACAGTGGAACCTGTTCCCAAGGCATCAGCACAAGAAAATCAGAGCCGCCCACTCCAGAAATGATGCTCAGAGGATAGCTGAGGAAGGAGGGATAGGACACAAGACCCTTCTGATGGTGGTTTTAATTGCACACCAGACACAATCTAGAACCACCTTGGAAGCATGTCTCAGAAAGCAGCTGTCTAGATCAGGCTGGCCTGTGGGAGTGGCTGTGGGAATTTCTTAGTTGGGTTAACTGAGTGGGGAATACATTCAGGCAATACTTCATGGGCAGGGCCCTGGGCAGAAGGAAAAGGAGAGAGAGTTGAACACTGGCATACATGCATTAACTGACTGTGTCCTCTGATCTTGACTGTGGTTCACATTCTTCCTGACTCCACCCCCACTGCAAAGATGAAGTATAACCCAGAACTTTGAGCCAAATAAGTACTTTCTCCTGGAAGTTGTTTTTGTGGGGTATTTTCATGGTAACAGGAAATGAAAAACAACAATAACAAAAACCAAGGCAGTCTTGTAAATCAGATTTCACCTGGGCTATGGCACAATGAAATATGACCGAGGCTCTTGTTCATTCTACACATTTTTTAAAACTCCATCAAAAACTTTTGCCTTGGGCTTGCCTCAGCTATGCAGTTTACCTCCTAAATGGCAAACGGCACTGTTCCTCAGGCCACTTGGCAAAGCAGGCCTGAGTAATAGGCAGCCTGACAGGGAGGAAAGATGGTGTTGGCACTTCTAACTAATGTACCTGGTAATTCCAACTACACTCCATGATTACATGGGGAAGGAGGCAGGAATCAGGAGGGGAGAGCTGTGGGTGTGATCTGAAGCCCAGGCCCTGGCAGGCAGCGACCTACCTTCCCTGCGTACTCAGACACAATCTGCTTGATCTCGGCAGAGCAGAGACCCACGATCTGGCCCACGGAGCTTGCACTGAGACGGCTCTGCAATCAAATGAGGTATGTTCTCAGGGACACTTGCCCATCACAGAACTGTGTAATACAAAACACCCAGCATTGCCCCGGGAGAGTGATGTGGCTTTGACCACTGACTCACCCACAGTACTCAGGACAGGAGTCAGAGCCACCCGCTCCTGTCTCTGACTCACTCAACTGGTTGTGTTAGCTTCCTTGGCCCCAGGGTACCCTGCAATCACCCTCTATCTCCCAAGTCAGTTAGTAGCTATGCTGGCTTGGGTCCAGTACCCTTGCCAACTTCCTCATGCCCTGGGTGTCCCTCCTAACTTCCCCTGTGGCCTTGGGTATCCCTGCTAACTTCCCCTCAACACTGCTTACCCCTACTAGCTTTCCTTCAGGCCCAGGGTACCCCTAGGATTCCTTCTTCTCCTCCACTCCCACATCCAGACATTTGGGGGCCTGGGACCCACGTATGAGAAGTACAAGAGGAACCATAAGCCCTAAAGTATCTCTTTATTCCCACAGGTCTTTCCTGATCTTGAAAGAAAGGCTCTTATCCAAGGAACAGCCAATCTTGGGCAGGCCCATGACCTGAGAGAGGGCTCACTGGAAACACAGGATTTCATCTTCTACATAGCTTGTTTCAGAAGAAGACAGGGGTTCCCATGGTTACAGAGAAGCAGGAGTGACCCTTGCTTTTCTGTAGAGGCCAATAAGGCACCCCTGCAGGAACATATCACCCTAACAGGGTCCTTAAACTCTCACTCTTCGAAGGCCCTGATGACAATGCTGGGCATTATAAAAAGCTTCCTGGTGAAGACAGAGGGCTCTGAAGACAGTGTTCCCCTGCCTCGGGTCCCCAGAACAGATTGGGGTGAGGCTGAGTCTCCACCCCTGTGTCTCCCCTACACTCCCATCCCTACTAGCCCTCACCTCCTCATTTGCCATGGCGGTCATCTTGGTCATCAGCGACTGAATACGTTGCTGAAACAGAAGAGAATAATGATGAGTGGTTCCGATCGGGTAAGACTAAAGCATGTGCCTGCATGGGTCTTTGTGGTGAAACCTCAGAGTTGCTATTTTAATGTGGGTTAACTGCAAACCTCATAATATTTCAAGAAAGGGAACTGTAAGGGTGGAAGGTAGCGTGAGAAAGCTGTGGATGGGAGCTAACTCTCTCCACAAACGACCAAACTGGAACCTCAGAGGGCCAGTACGTGCTACACACCTCTTCAGCTGCTTGAAGCTCATCTTCTTCATGTGCATCCGCTTTCTCTGCAGCTGACAGCCCTGCAGCAAGGGCTGTTTTCTTGTCCTCAGCCTGGAAGGGAAGATGAGGAAACAGTTGAGCATCAGAGTTGAAGACTCAGCAAAAACAAGACAGGCTTGCACAGAAAAAGCCTGTGGGGGGGAAAAATATCTGGGGCCCAACTGAAAGAGAATGGATAAGCGAGGGACTCCAGGTCAAGTTCCAGCCAGTTCTGAGGCAGGCCAGTCAGGCACGGGTTGGTGAGGCCGGCCTTGTGCCATGTCACATCTGCATGCTGAGCTTCAATCAATTCTCCCTGCTCTGTAGCTCTAGGATGCTTCTGTTCCTGGCCTGCAGATGTGGCAGGCTAGCAACATTGAGATGAACAAGCAGGGGACAAAGGTGACAGGTATATTCCCAGGGACCCTGCCTTCCCAGGACCTGGTGTTTGGTCAGCGGCACCCCCGCTACCCTGCCTACAGCTGTTGCCACCTTCCAGCCTAGGTATTTCTTACCTTCTCTGTTTTGCTCTGTCGACTAAATCCATATCTCCTGTAAGCCACAAGAAAGAGTTTAATTACTATTCAAAAATCACAATAAAGTCCCCCAAATGTATTTCTTCGGATGTCTCCCTCAGTCACTTTCCAAGTTTTCCCAAGACAGCATCTCTCGGTGAGCTCAGAGCTCACTAATTTAGCTAGAATGACTGGCCAGTGAGCCCTGGGATCCTCCTGTTTCTGTGCCCCAGCATTGGGGTTATAGGCTCACACCATCACAGCTGGCTTTCACAAGGGTGCTGGGCAGTGAGTTAGGGCCTTGCGCCTGTGTGGCAAACCAAGTAGGCCATATCCCTAGCCCTTGCTTAGATTGTTCTATGAAAAGATAAAATATTTCAAGCACCTTCCCCAGAAACATAATCTATCAGATTCTGAATATGGCCAGTCATGTTATCTGCTGTACACATGCTATAAAAGGAGACACTAAGATAATACAATATTCCTTAAGAACACTCGTTACTCTTGGAATCAGGAACTGCATCTCAGAACCACACTGCAAGCTAAAAACCTTATAAACATCTGTGTTAAAAACAAACAGACAAACTACATTTAAGGGCAACACACTTTAATATTACTTTAATGACTTCAAGTCATGCCCATATTTTCTTTTCAAACAAATACCAAACACAATGTCAGTAATGTCTACTTATCATGAAACCTTAACTTTGAAAGGTACACAGATGCATTTCAGCTTAAATTAGTTTTGTTTTTGGCTTAAAACAAAAACTATGCTTTAACAAAAATAAAGCAAATACAATAATAGAAAAAAAGACTCAACCAAAAGCAAAAGGTGCAATGCAGCCTTGCAGATCTTAGTTTGGAATAAAATCGCACGCAAGCATTTAAGAACAAAACAAATTAAGGTTTTGCTCTGCCCCTTCTCGGGGACACACCTTGACTGTGGGATCAGTGTGCAGCCCTCCCTGGTCACCTGCTCCTGAATGTCCACCATCCCCGGCCAATCTCACTAAGGTCTCCTCGGCAGCCTCCTGTCCTCGGGCTTCCTCAGTCCTTCATTGCTCCTTCCAGGCCCTGTTCTGCCTCATCCGAGCAGCTCTTGCTCCATCTACTGTCTGCAGAGAGCCTTACACAGTCTGCCCAGTTCTGCATCTGCCTCTTTGCTCTATGGAATGTCTCCAAGTGCACACATACAAAGCCAGGACCAGCCGCACAACCCCCCCCCCCGCCCACCTCCACTATGGTGGTTACGTGAGCAAAAGTCTGCACCCTTCTGATGGGTGATACTGCTTTTACAATTTGAATTTCTAATGTTTGTTGAATAAAAAAATACAAATGAAAGAAAATGCAGAAGTAAGATGACCTGAGCACTGCCTAACTTTGCAATAGGCTGCAACAGAACTGGAAAAGACCAAAAACGATATTGCTGGGCAGAGGGCCAAAGAACAGTGAATTTAATCTAAGGCTAAAGTGTGGGTCTCCACAGTCCTGCAGAGGACCTTATGGAAGCCTCTGTGGCTTAGGAGGTGCTGCCCGAATTAGCAGGGGTTAAAAAGCACATCCGAGTTAACGTTTTTCAAGGCACACCTACAACTCTGAGACATTGGAGATGGAAAGTTGTAGATCCTAAGCCCAAACACCTTGCCGTTATCCTGAACCTGCTTAGCAGTCAGTCACTGCCCACCTCTAACGTGATACAACCTTTTGGGATGAGTTTAGCATGCCACCAGCTTCCACTAGCCCAACAGCTAAGATTGGCACCAGACAGCATCCCTGCTCCACAGCACATCTCCTTGGTTTGTTAACACACCTATCTGATGTAATGGGGGAGGGGGCTTTTGTTCTATGGAGTTTCAGTAAACCATTTCCATGTAGGAACATGCTATTTTGGGAAACCTGAATCCATGTTCCTGGACCTTATTAACTTATTTAAGAATAAACTACTTTAGAACATCCCTTTTTCACCAACCAAAAGCTAAGAGTCACCAGACAACATCCATCTCTGACTATAGCTTCTCCAAGTAGGCTGTGAGCCCTATGCCAACCTAATGCTTCCACCAATGTATATAAAAAGTGCCTTATTTATGACATGGAACTGCTTCCATAGCAGAACCCAGAACTGGGGGTGACTTAAATCTGCGGCTCCAGGCCATGGTCTGGAGTCTGAGTGACTGAATCCCATGATTCAATCCCTGGGAGCTCCCAGTGCAGACAGAGGCCACAGCACAGCTTTATCACGTTCCCTTATCGTGTCTGTGTGTGTGTACCTCATTTTAAAGACAGCGTCTTTAAGACAGGCCTGGCGCTCACCCATCAGCCTAGGCTGGCTGTGGTGAGCCATGAGTATGTTTCTGCTTTCTAGCCCTGGAATGACAAGGAATGCCACCACATGCAGCTTTTACTGTGGGTTCTAGGGACTGAACCTTAGTCCTCATGATGGTAAAGAGAGCAGTTTACCAAAAGAGCCATCTCTGTATGCCTTCATTAATAATTTTTATCAAGAGGCCATGCATTTTAGTTTTGAACAGTTCCTGCCCCATCTCAAAATAATGTTGTTGGTCTGAACAGTCTCTAAACTGAAAAGCACTCAATTCTAGGCAGCAAAAGATGAGCTAAGAGGATGGCCATCACATGTGGTTTAGAGTCCACAGAAAAGACTCTATGGCTTCTAAAGCACACTAGTTTCATTGGTGGGAAGGAAAGAGATGACCTCAGACCATCACCTCAAAACAAGCAAATAATCAAAACCAAGCAAGTGGCAGGTGAGATGGCTCAGTGGGTAAAGACACTTGTCATGCAAGCCCGAAAACCTGAGTTTGATCCCTAGAGCCTACATAAAGATGAAAGAACTGAGTTGTCTTCGGACCCCTCTACATACACATATACACAAACACATACATCATGCCTTGCACTCAGTCCTCATCACACACACACACACATGCAAACGACAGTAAATACTGTCTTTCCTTGAAAAGCTAGAAAAGGTAAGTCTAATTTCCTCTCTTGTTTGCCACTGTTTCCCACAGGAAGGCACCATGAGACACTCAGAAAGAGGCTAGTGAGAAAGAGTTAGCGTCAACCACACAACAAGGGCCCGGACACAAGGGCAGGGAGCACAAAGCACATACTCACATCAAAGGATCGGTCACCCTGGGTAGAGAATGCAGGACACGGGGAAGGTTAATGTCCAGTGTTGACCAAGGCATTCAAAGGAAGGCCTGTCCTTGTACGTTTAAGAAAGTGAGGCTCTAAAAGTGAAACTCTTCCGTAAGGCCAAAATAACTGTAAGAATAGTAAAGCTTGCTCTTCAGATTGTCCCTTTTCCAGTCAGAGCACTCTTTGCCCCTCAGGATTACTGCAGGGTCCAGGGAGACTGCTGCGGGTGCTCTGTGGACTGTCTGTTTTAAAGGCGGACCAGAAAACACACCCTGGCCTCTGCACCAAGTTAGTTCCCCAAGGAGGTCAGAGAACATGCATGGCAACACTCTTATTTCCAGAACTACAGAGGCCAGGCTCAGAAATGGATCCTGAATGTCACAGGCAGACTCAATCAGGCAGAACCTAGCTTTCTTTTCTTTCCATGATACAGGGTCTCGATATGTAGCCTTGGCTAGCTTGGAACTCACTCTGTCGACTAGGCTGGCCTCAAACTCACTGAGATCTGCCTGCCTGTGCCTCCTGGGCATGCATCGCCACTCCAGCAGCCATCCAACTTTAATTCAAAAGAAATGGACTGTCAGCTTTCTTTCTTCTTTGTTTCTTTAATTTAGAAAGGAAAGACAGTTTATTAAGAAAAAAACACTCCTGGAGATGGGAGAGTGCTAGTAAGCTGATATAAAAACTCAAAAAGCCTTTGTGTGTGTGTGTGTGTACAGGAAAGTGGAGGCCAGAGGACTAAGTTGCTCAGGATTTGGTGCCCCTTGGTAGTCCACACCTTCTCCCTACAGGCTTGGTGCTCACCTAGTAGGCTTCGTTTAGGCTGGCTGGACAGAGATCTCCTGCATGTCCCTGTCTCTACTTTCCTAGCTCTAGAAAAACAAATGTGTGTCCCCATAGTGGACTTTTTTAGGTGGGACTGGGCACTGGAGTACTTGCTGTAAGGCAAGTACTCCGTTGGCTAAGTGACCACTCCAGCTTTTCTTTGAAATGGTGTCATAAAATAGGTTCTGACCAGTACCCACTCCGTACCTGCCGTATTCCAGAAGAGTGGAGTGGACTCGGGACTCCTCATCCAGCAGCTCCTCTGCTCCCCGCTGCCTTCTGTACTTTCGACGGGGCTTGTAAGCGTCCTGAGGGGATGAGAAAGGCAAGGTATGGAGCATGAGAGGCTGCCATGGACAGTGGCTGGGTGTCTCCTCCAGCCACTGGGGAGCAAGATGGGGGTACCCAGCCAGCTCACATCAGGGGCCGCAGGACACAGAGATTAGGTGTTATAATTCTAACTGTCAACTTGACACAGCCTAGAATCACCTGGGAAGAGAGTCTAGATCAGGCTGGCCTGTGGACATGCCTGTGGGGGCTGTTGTGACTGCCTTAATCCACGTGGGAAGACTGAGCCTGAACCTGGGCGGCACCGTTCCCCGAGGCAGGGGCCTGGACGGTAAAGGAGAAGAGAAAGCTGCCTGAGCGCTGTAGCTGTGTGCACCTCCCTGCTCTTGACTGTGATGTGACTAGCTGCCTTCAGTCTCAGTTCACCCCACAACGACGGACGGGAAGCTGGAAGCTCAAGCCAAAGAAACTCTTATTCTGTTTGTTTTGTTTTTGTTTGTTTTGGTCAGGGTATTTCATCACAGTAACAGAAAGGAAACGAGAGCACAAGGTTTAGGAAGCTCGGCGAGAGGCCATGCTGGGGCTGCCTCTGGCACCTGCAACGAGCTGAAGACCACAAGCCTCAAGTGCTGAGAGGAAGGACAGGACCTGCCACCAGGGCAGAAGTCACCGAAGAGAATGGCCTCTGCTCTTGTGGTTTCCTTCTCTTTCTCTCCTTCCTTCCTTTTCTTTCGTCCTTACATAGCTGAGAGTGGCCTTGAATTTCTGACCCTTCTGCCTCCAGCTCCAGAGTGCTGGGGTTACTGAAGCATGTTCTGTCATCTCCAGCTTCTGTCCATGGTGCTGAGGGACTGAGCTGAGGTCTTTTCAACAATGTGTTTCTTTAATTCCAGATTTTATATTGTGATTGTTAGTTTTAATTGTCAATGCAACAATTAGAATCATGTAGGAAGAGACTCCTAATAAAAAACCGTCTCGAGCAGGTCAGCTTGTGGTCACAACCAAGAGAAGGCTGGCTGAGAGTTAAGCACACATGCGCTCATTCTCTCTGTTCAGACAGTGAATGTGGCTGCTTTAAGTTCCTGCCTTGACCTATAATGGTGGACTGCAACCTGGAGCTGTGGCCTCAGACAAACACTCCCTGCCTTTCTGTTAGAGTGTTTTATTGTAACAACAGAAAGGAAACTACATCACGTAACTTACTTAATCGAGGAACAATAAAAACAAGCAAACACAGAAACGAAATACCTTATTATGTTATCCTCACCAAGCATATTCAGATTATACTTTATGTTTAGCCTTAAAAATATTTTTGGTGCAGTGAGTGGTAGAAAGCCATGTTTTTGTGAATGGAAAACAAAGGAGCACAGCGCTACCCATCTGGGATTCTAGACTTGTTACCTACAGAGCCACACACATGTATGGACTTCATAGAACTCATCTCTTCAGTGTTCCCTGTTTTACGATCACGCTTCCTGCCATCACTGTTTTGTTTTACCTAAATTCCTTCCTATTCTTATTCCAGCACCAGCTTGTTAAATTCCTGATGCAAACTCTTTGTTTTTATTAGAATCAATCCAAATTTCTAGATGACTTTGAAGAGCAGGTATCTTTATGACAATGTCTTGCTTTAAGATAAAGGTTTGGAAACAGGACTGGAACCTACCATAGATGTCCTCTGAAAAACTCCACCCAACAGGGAATCGAAGTAGATGCTGGGACTCACAGCCAAACTCTGGGCAGAGTGCAGGAAGAGTAAAGAGATAGTAGGACTCGGAGGGGACAGGAGCTCCACAAGGAGACCAACAGAGCCAACAAATCTGGGCCCAGGAGGCCCTTCCAGGACTGATGCTCCAACCAAGGACCATGCATGGAGAGGACCTACACACCCTGCTCAGCTGTAGCCCACAGGCACCACAGTCTCCATGTGGGTTCCCTAGTAAGGGGAGTAGAGGCTGTGTCTGACAAAGACTCAGTTGCCTGCTCTTTGATCCTTTCCCCCTGGTGGGGGTCCTTGCCAGAACACAGAGGAAGAGGATGCAGGCAGTCCTGATGAGACTTGATAGGCTGGGGTCAGACGGTAGGGGAGGAGGACTCCCCCTTTCTGAGGACTAGGGGAAGGGAAGAAAGGGGAAAGAAGGAGGGAGAGAGGGACCAGGAGGAGACAAAATTTAAAAAATTTTTGAAGAAAGAGAGAAAGAGACAGAGAAAGGTTTGTGTCTCCCATGATCT
The DNA here is from genome assembly GCF_907164565.1 of Psammomys obesus. Taxonomy (NCBI): domain Eukaryota; kingdom Metazoa; phylum Chordata; class Mammalia; order Rodentia; family Muridae; genus Psammomys; species Psammomys obesus. The sequence continues at coordinate 60,548,278 of NW_026585504.1, read as the reverse complement.
TCTGAACAGCCTGTCAAGTGAACAGTCATTATGTGGTTGACCTTCCCACAACCCCGGGCCACAAACCAGCTCACTATCAGACGTGTGTGTCAAGCAATCATCCTAAAAGGTCTCTACACAGTAACGGAAACTTCAATTTTTTCGGAATCTAACACCAGAACGTACGATGGTTGTGGTTTAACTGTAAACTGCCCCCTATAGGCTCCTGTGTTTGAACACTCGGTCGCAGCTGGAGCTTCTGTTTGTGATGATTCTGGAACTTCTGGGCGATGCAGCTTTCATGGAAGAAGTGTGTGACCTGGGGTGGCTTTGAAATTGGCCCCACTCTTGTTATCTCTGCTTCCTGTGTGGACAAAATGCAACCACTCTGCTTCGTGGCTGTCATGCCTTCCTCACCTTGATGGACTCCATCTCCGTGGAGCTGTGCAAACCAGAATAAACCCTTTCTTACCTTCGCTGCTTCTGTTTGGGGTATTTTGTCACAGTAGCAGAGATAAAACACTCCAGAGGGCCACAGCTGAAACAAAAGTGCTCTGGAACTTGAATATCAAAAAGCTTAAGGAAACTAAAATGTCCTGTACATTTTTGCTGCTTCAAAATTATTAAGAATTTTTCCCCTCTTTTATGACAAAGTCTTGCTTTATTTATCCAGGCTAGCCTCAAACTCCTTGTTTCAAGAAATCCTCCAGATCCGGTGGGACTACAGACACATGCCTGGCTACAGTTGTTTTCGTTATAAACGTACAATATAACGAATATAAGTCTACTTTATATGGCACACCTTCTGGTTGAATGTGCACATACATATGTACATATGTACACATTTGACATACGTGTGGCATACAGTACACATCCAATAATCACTAGTGCCCACGTCCTGATGGCCTCATTTGTCAGTTCACCCCCAAGAGGTATCCTATAAGCCCCTTCAAACAGTAGCACTGTACTCCAGTTAGAGCTGTTCCCTGGAGATGACCCAACTTACTAAGTCCTAGTTTACTTTTCTTTATGAAAACTTTCGCTATCCTTAACATGCATAATCTCAAAATTTTAAGCATGTATTTATTGTACGTGTGTTCATGCTTGTGCATGTGGAGATCAGAGGTCAACTTGTGGGAGTCAGTTCTCTCAGGACTGGCAGCAAGGCCCTTTTTCCACTATGCCATTTCACTGGCCCTTATCACATTTTGCAGAAAATATCTGGCACAATGCTTGAGGGCTGTTCTCGTAAAGTTTTACCACAAATATCCCCTAGTTCACCCCCAGTGTCTCTACAAATAGCAAACTATAAATAGCATAAACCAGACTCACACAAAAATGAAAACTAGAATGAACCCTTGACACTGACTGCATGTAATTTAATTCCCACCAAGCTCTCGTGTTATAATAGCACTGCATAATTGAGCTTAACTGCTATTCTCCTCTGTTACCATTGAAAGAGCCAATGACTCAAGACAGGAAATTGGATTCTTCTAAAAAAAGACTTCAAAACAATAGCATAGGGAAACCCAGAGCCAAGGGGACCGCTCGCTCTGCACACAGATGGTAGGCTGGCTGTGTACACTTTTAGTATGTACCTTCATATGCACCTTAACCTTTGATACTGTGAAAGTATTATGAAGCAGAGGCAGAGGCAGAGGCAAGGCACATGCTATTACTTTTAATTTACTGCTGAAGAAGCAGGGGCTGGGCATGTGGCTCAGTTGATAGAGCACTTGCCTAGCATTCGTGAGGCCCTGGCTTCCAGCCACAGACCTGCATAAACACGGTGTGGTAAAATACACCTGTAACTGAGCACTCATGAGGTAGAGAAAGAAGATTAGAAGTTCAGTGTCATCCTCAGCTATATAGTGATGTCAAGGGCAACGCAGGGTAACATGAGACCCTGTTTCAGTAAAACAAAACAAAACAAATCCAACAAATGAAATAATTTGTCCAAGATCCTGGGATATAGTATTGGGTCTAGGATGGCATTAGCCTAAGATAGCATTAGCCTACAATAACATTAGGATTAGGATAGCATTAGGCTAGGATAGCACTGGACTAGCCTAAGATAGCATTAGCCTACAATAGCATTAGGCTAGGATAGCATTAGGCCAGAATAGCACTAGCCCATTAGCCAGGTCTTCCCACGTCAATTAATAATTAAGGCAACCCCTCCCCAACAGGCCAACCTGTTCTAGACACCCCCTCATTGAGACTGTCTTCCTAGGTGATGCTAGACTGTGTCTGGCTGACAATCAAAGCTGACCGTTGCAGCATCTCTGGCAGACACTTTTTAGTCGAGGAGCTATACATACATGTGCTTCCCACCCAGCAGGGCTCCACAGGTGCTTACACCAAGTGCCATGCCCCACCCCAAAAGCAAACAACTGTAATTTACCAGTGCTTTCCTTCTTTTCTAATTTTTACATTAATAAAGAAGCAAGCAAATCAAGGCCGCTGGGTACTAAGTGACAGAGATGTGGAGACAAATGGACAGTATTCATTTGTGCGTGCTGTTCCAGACACAGCCCCAACCTCATCCCGGGCCTGGGCTTCCCGTGAGCAGAGCTCTCCTGCAGACCCAACCGTCTTCTCACAGATCCAGCACGGGTGCCACGTCCAGGCTCTGTGAGTCTGTACCACATTGTGCCACTAAGCTGGGTACATTGGTGCATACCTGTAACCCTGGCACTTAGGAGGCTGAGGCAGGAGAATTACCACAATTTCAAGGAAATTGAGGGATACACAGTAAAACTCAGTCTCAAGAACAAAACTCTCAAGATTTTCTCTTACTTCCCGCTTCAAAACAGAATGGAGCTGACAAGACAAAGAAGTGTAACATGGCACAGAGGGTTACACCTGAGTTCTTCATGTCTTCTACCATCAAGTGACATGTGCCTTTCAATGTCATCACTTTGGGACAACGCAAATTCAGGTCCAGAATTATTTTTTCTGTACAGATTCCTGAGCCAGCTCACAAAGCCATATGGGCCAGGCAAACTCAGCTTCTCATTTTGCTGCAACCTGGGCATCAGCATTAAACACACAGTTGCTTTTTAAGCTGGGTGGCCTATTACTAATCAGCACTAATTCAAACACCAAAACAAGTAACTCAGCTGGGGTAAGGGCTCTGTGGGTAAATGCACCTGCCATGGCGGCATAACGACTTGAGTGTATATCCCTAGAAGTTTACATCCCTACATTAAAAAAAAAAAAAAAATGTATAATTTGAGTATCTTTAATCTTAGCACTTCTACAGGGAAATAGGCAGCGGAGACAGAACAATCACCAGAAACTCAGACACTCTCAGGCCTGCTGCACAGCCCCAAAACCAGGCAAAACACCCCATCTTAAACAGGGTGAGAGGTGAGGATAGCACCCGAGTTGTCCTCTTACCACGGCTGAATCCTTGCGAACCAGACATGTAGAATGTTAGACATGCCAGATACAATGCTAATGTGATGTAATGTTAGACATGCTAGGACAAAATAAAGTCATAAACAGAGGCACAATGTGCCGTGTGCTGCTTCTAGGAGAGAGAGACTGCACCAGACATAGAGCCTTTATTCTCTTCAGCTCAAAGCCCGAGGCTGCGGTCTCCCGGCTCTGTTTCACAGCATCTTAACAAAGCTCCCCACCCCCACTAGGGAAGCAGCTCATGTGCACAGACTCAGTATCAGAATGCACCCGTATGGTGGCTTTCCTGCATAGACTCAAAGCTACTTTGTCTTCCCAAAGCCCGAGTGGGGATGGGGCAGGAGGAGGCGGGGCAGTGAGTTCCATTCACCATACACGGTGGTTCATCGTCTGTTCCCTAGGGCTGTGCAGTTGTTCCTGACTCTGATGGAGGAAGGGGAGCTTTGCATGCTGATTTTTATCCCTGAAAACCAGAACTAAGGACTCAGGGCACGTCGGTGGGCTCCTGTGTCCTGGTGTGTGTGTCCTGAGTGTGTAAAGCAGGTAGGGATGCTAGTATACATTCTCTGCTGCCTGCTCCTGGGTGACGTGTGACTTCTAGAGGGGATGTTTGGAGGCTACACAGTACCAGGGCAGATGCACAAGAACAGGGGGACGTACCGAGAGGTCAACAACGGTCTTGATGGCCTTGTCTTTTCTCTTTAGGAAGTCATCATCCTGCAAGACAGAACACAGGAACTCAACCAGTTCTACTGAGGACTAAAATCAGCTGGACGTGCCAATCTCCCTTATCGAACAATTGTTCATTGCTGCTGTGCATGAAGAACTCCAAATCTGCTTGTTAAAAATTTCTATATGTATGTGCATGTTCCTGTATGCACAGGTGCATGCATGCGTGGGGAGTCAGGAAGATTACCAAAGCTGTTCTTCCTCAGAATTGTCCACCCTTTACTTTTTTGGCAACAGTCTCTCACTGTTCTTAAACTGGCCAAGTGAGCTAAGCCGGGTCCCCTGGGAGCCTTAGGGACCTGCCTGTCCCTACTTCCCCAGGATTGGTAGGACAGCCTGGCTCCTAAAATGTCAGTCCAAGAATCACAGTCGGTATCCCCTGCTTGCAAGGCAGGTGCTTTACCAACTGAGCTAGCTCCCCAGCTCTCAATTTTCTTATTAATTGGAATATATCTCCCATGGGAAGAAGCTAGAACCTCTGCAAATAACGCCAACGGGGCCTTATAGGCAGGAAGAGAAAGGGAGGCTACGGAGAGTAGGGGTTAGACAAGCAGCCTCTGCCCAGTCCTTCAAAGCACTAAACGCTTCGGTAAGTCACCTCAACTCCAAGCTTCAGTTCTTCCATCGCCTGTACAAAGGAACAGCTGCCAGGATGAAAATGGAAGGCAGTGATGTGCTAAAGTATTCGATGGTGCTTAGTGTTCTTATTGTTGCAATTACTATAAACCAAGCCTGCGGGAAATGTGCTACACAAGTGTTTTTTACAAAAATAGAATCGTGGGCCGAGGAGATGGCTCCGTCAGTAATGTCTTGTCCCACAGGCATAAAGACCTGAACTGGATACAGCCAGAACCCACGTAAAAAAGTTAGGCAAGGCGGCACACATTTGTAATCCCGGCACTGGGAGGTAGGGACAGGAGGACCAGCCAGTCTAGATGAATCTATTAGCTCTAGGTGCAGAGGGAGGCCTAGCCCATAATGTAAGAGAAAAGAAAACAGAAAAAAAGTGGAGTGACTGAGGGAGCTACCTGAGGTCAATCAGGTACACACATGCATGCACTCGACCATATACATAATACGCACAAGCTTTTGCAATTTAGTGAAAGTTCTGAGTCAAACACTGAACTTGAGGAGAGAGAACAATAAAACTGTAGAGATTTATCCTCATCAGCCATCTAAAGAACACTTCTAAGTAACCACAAGGCTGCTCAGAGGTGCCGAGAGGGGGCAGGGCGCAGGAGAGCTGCACTCTCTCTACCCTAGGACTCTCCCGTGCGCACTCACCGCCTGTGAGAACAAGGAAGGAACAGCACACACACATTTAGCCAGAGATGCTTCTTCTGCAGCGGACAGCTGTTAATAACAAGAATTAGGACCAGCCAAAGTGCTGAGAATGCCTGTTGAGTGCTCACCCCTAAATGGGACACATATGCCAACTGCAGGATAGAGTATAAATGGGAGAGCTCGGAGAGGATCTGTGCTGGTGGCTGCCCCCCCTCCCCGCTTTTGCTGGTTTGCTGGACTTGCCCCTAGAAACCCGACCCCCTGATCAGCAGGAAGAAGTCGAAACAGGGAATAGGCCCCCATTCCTTTAACCTTTCTCACCTACCTAGTGTTGGGGGTTGGAAGGGATTGGGGTAGAGAAGAGTGGTAGATATAAGAACCCAATAAAGTAGCCTAAAAAAAGTACACCTAGACACAGCTGCATGGCTCAGGGGACATCACAGAAGAGAATGCATAAAGAATTTAAGAACTGGAGGATGAGGAAGAGGGCGGTGGAGTACATGACATGGCCTCTGCACTCACAAGCTCACTGTGACTCCCAGCACAGGATCAGCCAACAATCCAGCAAGGAGTACCAGCTGCACGAGTGGGGTAAGAGAAAACGAGGGAGGAGAGCATGATGTGAGAAGGCAACATGTGGACACGCTGTCCATGCTGGGCAGGAAGGAGCTGGAAGTAGGTGTGATCAAGATACACCTCATACATGTATAAAATTAAAGATTAGAAGAAAACCCAGCAAGCTGAAGAGGTGGCTCAGGCGCAAGAGCTCTCAATGCTCTTACAGAGGACACCAGGTGCTTCCGAGCACGCATGTCAGGTGGCAGGCACACGGCCTCCTGTAACTAGCTTCAGGGAACTCCTCAGGCACTTGCATTCATGAAAACACACAAACACACACAATCCAAATAAAACAAATCTAGAAAAGAAAAAAAAAATTATGCATACCAGGACTGAAAATACCTAGTAAATAAAAAGAAGAAAGTGGAGCACAATACTGACCTCTGGGAGACTGTAGGTCTTCTGGAACTGGGATATAGAATAGGATCGGATGTAGTCACCCATTTCTTCCTTTGTTTCTATAGCTCGTTTCACCAGCCACTGGGGAAGAAAGTGAGGAAGTGTGAGGTGACAGGAATGGACTCCTAGTACAGTGGAACTGCGCAGCCTGGGAAGCCAAGTCAGCACGACTGACCCGAGCAGGTGAGAAGAAACCATGAGCACACCCCGTTCCACGAGAAGGGCAACCAGCTGGGCATCTGAGATGCCAAGATCCGGTGACCTGATGTGACCAGCCCTAAGAAACTGAGCAGCGTCTGACAGCTACAGGCCTGTCTGCCTCTGTCAAGGGAAGGGAAAATCCTTTGGCATTCTTTTGTCATGTAGCTCAGGCTGACCTGAAACCCACTATGTAGCTGAGGATCTCCCCAAGTGCTAGGACGACAGGCATGTGTCCATCTCTTGCTTAAGCCTTGCTAGGGATGGAACCCACAGCTTACTGCATGCTGGGCAAGAACTCGACTAACTAAGTGAAATCCCTAGCTCTCAGTTCCCTAATGCTCTCTTATTCTCTCTCTTCACACACACACACACACACACACACACACACACACGCACGCACGCACGCACGCGCACACACGCACGCACGCGCGCACGCACGCACGCACGCACGGGTGCTTTGCCTGCAAGCATATCTGTGCACCATGTGCACACACTGCCTAGAAAAGTCAAAATCCTCTACACCTGGAGTTGCAGATGGCTGTTGGCTGCCATGCCGGTGCTGGGAGTTGAAACCGCATCCTCCGGAAGAGCAGTCAGTGCTCCTAACTGCTGAGACCCTTTTCCAACCCCTCCATATTTTTATTTATGCACACGTGAGTGCATGGGGAAGGGCAGCACATAAGTGAAGGAGCCTGCAGAAGCTAGCAGGGAGCACTGGATCCCCCAGAGCCAGAGGCACCCTGGGTGTGAACTGTGATGTGGGTGCTGGACACTGGAGTCTGGTCCTCTGAAAGAGCAGTGAATGCTCTTAAGAGCTGAGCCATCCCCAGGCCCAGCTTAGCATCTATATTGAAAGGATCAGACTAACTTTGTAACCTATATGTCTTCTAAAGCCTATAGTTTTAAGTTTTAGGTCCAGGTTAAGCTAAAGCCTCTTAGTACCTTTCCAGAGAACAAAGGAATGTGACTCTATCTGTGAGGACAGATATAAAAAAGAGAGCAAGCAATGACCTTCACTCAGCAAAAAGAATGACCAGACCCTTGTCTTCAAGATAGTGTTTCTTAGCAATCAACCTAGATGGCCTCAATCTTTCTCCTGAGTAGACCCAAAAGCCCGCAGCCCCATCCTCAAGAATGAGCTAACCACCCCCACCTTCAATTGCAGCTGCATCCACACTTGGCTGGACTGGCCAAGCTTGAGCACCTAAGACTAACCAATTATCTTACTTTATAACTTCCTCATCCAATCCTAAATTGCCAAGACTGCAACCTCAAAATTCCCACGCCTTGTCTTTTAAAAACCCAAGGCCTTTGTCTCCCGGGGCCACTCCTTGCTGACCAGCAGGGGTGACCTCATTGCACAATGGCTAAAATAAACCTCTTGCGATTTTGCATTGATGAGATCTGGTCTCCTGAGTTCTCTTCATCCTTTCTGAATATTAGGCTCATGCTGGGCCTAACAATATATTCTAGATAGCGAAGAACTACAACAGGAGCAAAGCAACTCAACATTAGAGCTCTTCGTGAACAACTGTGAACAACGAAAGCTCAAGGTGCCTGAACTCACAGAGCTCCTTCTACCTCTGCCTCCTGAATGCTGGGATTACAGGTGTGCCACCACAGCTCGGCTTCAGCGGCTAATCTTAATGGCAACGTTTTTTTTTTTTTTTCTGTTTGTTGCAAGAAGAGAGAGAGTATCATAGAGAACGCTTGGGGTGCGACCTCTCTTCTGTCAGATGAAGGAAATCCTGGGGGGGGGGGGCAGGGCTGTATTAGAGTAGGTATGAGTATTGGGCCTAAGGCGCTGGGATCACAGAAGGGAACATTCTCAGAATTCTTGTGACATTTAAGGTAGATGGTCCTGAGTTTTCTAGAACCTTACACAGAGACACTACATTACTTTGCTCAATGATCTGTAGCTACAAAGATAAAGCTGGGCGGTTTTCCGTATCAGGTGGCTGAAAAGCCTGCGTTTTACTATGGTTCCCAGTCCTATGAGGCTGGTATCTGGAAGAAGCTAGCTCTGCTCTTCCTAGTTTCTGACTTTAAAACTCATGTAATTAAAATTGAAGCATGCTGTTGTGTAACATTTTCTTCCATGATTGAAACAGGAAAGGTAAACAACTCAAAATAACACCAGGAAGTCCCTGAAATTGACCAGATTCACTAGCCTCCACCCTGCCAGAGTAAGCAATAAACGCTGAAAAGGCCACTAGGACACAAGGAAGCCAAGCTACAAAGAAGACTCTGAGTGCGAACCGGCAGCCTAGAAGAAGCAGAAAGCGGGGAGCTGCTGGAAGAGGGTTAGACCGGAAGGATGCTCTCCAACTTAATGAGCTGCCAGGAGGCTGTGCAGTGTGCTCCAGGCTCCCAGCTGCCTTCGAGGCAGCTCCGTCCCTGCAAGTAAGCCCTCACCCACATTCCTGTAAGTAACTCTAAGAGTATCCTTCAGTTCAGGCTGAACTTTGGTGCTATCTGTACTTTGGTCTGCTGTGGGCTCCCTATCTGAGGTGAGTAGCAATATGTGGTATGTCTCCCCAGAAAAAGTTTTGCCATATAACACTTGTACCAACACAAATATGCATATCACACACATGCTCGAATTCATTCACATACTGACACACACACACACACCATGGACAGTGCACACACTGAGCCTCCTTTTTATTCCTGCTCTCCATTCATTCTTTCCACCATTAATGAACACATCAGAAGAGAGAACCTTTTGTCAGAGTTACCAGCTCCTCCTCAGAGAGAAGACCTCCATCCTCAAAGCTATTTGGGGACAGTGTGGTTTACCAGGCTCATGGCATACTTGGCCAGGTCCAGTTGCCTAGGCACCTAGATATGTGGCCCATAGCAAGGTACTCCGGGGGAAAGTCTATAATCTGTTTTTATTAACTAAATGCAGTATCTTGATTATAGACGTTGGAGAACTTCTCATCTTCCAACCTTTATGTGGGTTCTGAATTTAGGTCATCTCAATAATTCAAATTACGCTTGTGTAGAAGGCTGCCAGCACAAGTAAGAGACATCATTAGGCAGCAGCTGCCCAGAATAGGTTGGCCTCAAGAGCATGCTACACAGCACAGACACCATGGGAGGCATCCCTGTGCTGTGTACACCCTGGGAGGACCACCCCTTCTGTTATTAGCATCTTCCACTCTCTTCCAGTTTACCACCAGCCCCACCGCCAGAGACCGTGGACACTGCTGAAATCATAAACAGAGCAGGAAGCACTAGCATTAGCCTGTACTCGAGCCTCCTCCATTCCCACCAGGAACCATGGCCCCGGATTATATGGTTCTGTCCCAGTTCCTTTTTGTTTCTGTGACAGAAAAATCTCAACAAAAAAACAGGAAAGCAAAAGTTTACTCCTTCTCACAAGTACAGGTTACAGTCTATCTCTGTGAGCAAGTCAAGAACTTCAAACAGCTAGTTGCAGCTCGTCCACAGTCTAGAGCAGAGAGAAAGGAATATGTGTACAGCTAGTGTTGAGCTGTACTCTCTTCTCCTCAAGAGTCTGGGACCCACGCCAGGAACGGCGCTGCTCCCTTTCAGGCTGGGTCTTCCCACATCAATTATAACAAGCAAGACACTCCCTCACAGACACGCCCAGAGGCCAAGCGGATCTACAGTCCACTGCTGCTCCCTTCCAGTGCGATTCTAGGTGGTGTCATACTGAGGAGAGCACTAACCGTGTAGCCAGGCAGTGGTGCTCCACACCCTTAAATCCAGCATCTGGGAGGTAGAGGCACAAAAATGTCTTGAGTTCAAGGCCCACCTGGTCTACTGAATTCAAGGACAGCTAGGGTTACAGAGAAACCCTGTCACAAACAAACCAACAAACAAACAAGTGCAGAGATGCTGCGTGATGGATCATGTGATCTGGGAGAGACGTCTGCGTCCCAGCATCCTCTCAGAGAACCTGCTCTCCAGTCCCCAATATCAAAGAGAATGGAGGGAACCCCCTAATCAACAGTCACTTTCTACCGTGACTCCTCCAGCCTTGAAAAGAGTGCCTACGTTTACAGACTCAGATGCAGTTATGGAAGGAAAAAAACATGTCTTAGCCAGCTTGTCTAGTCTGCTTGGCAAGCAGACACCTAAGGATCAGTGTCCTCTGGCTTTCACATGCATGCACACACGTGTATGCCCACAGGCACAGATACCCACACACACCCGTGTGCCTTCACACATGTGCACCTCCACACTCATGCACCTACAATCACATGTGCACTGATAACATGCACACACAGCAAAACACACATACAAAAAGGAAAACAAAAGCCACTGATGGGAACAATTAAGATCACAGCAGAGGCTAATGTAAAACTATGACAGATGAAGGACGAGCTGCTTTTTGGGAATGACGGCAAAAATCCCTATCAACCATCCTGCACCAAATCCACAGTACATCCAGGATCCAGGCTGGGCTGTGAGAGCCAGATGTGTTCCAGGGACTCTTAGTACGAGGCAAGAATCCACACAGAAGCCCTCACCTGCACGACAGGGAATATGTGGATAAAATCCATGCCCTGGATCTGGTGGGGCTCCAGCTGGTGAGGACACTTCATCCTTGGGAGAACCGAGACAATCTTTTCCGATAGAGCTCTGTCCAGGAAAAAGCAACAAGCAGAGTCAGGACACACTGGGTGGCTCTACAGACATCTCTAACATCTGGTACTCTAGACATCTGGCCTAGTGTGGGTAACAGTGACATTTGGCCAGGTTCATCTTCATCCCCGTGGACCGGCAAGAGAAGCACTAGTTGTGTGCATGTAAGGTCACAAAACGATTCTTCTCAACGTTATCACTATTTCTTTTTCTTTTTGCTTTTTTAGGCAAGGTCTTGTGCAGCCCAGGCTGGCCTCAAACTTGCTAAGTAAACAAGGATGATGCTCCTGCCTCCACCTGGGTGCCTCCACCATGGTGGCATGTGCTGTTTATGTTGGTGCTGGGGAACTGTGATGGACGCCACACTAGGACAAGCATCTCTGCTGGCACCAGGCCCCAGCTCAGTGAGTCCCTATGATCCACACACCACCACGCGCTCCCTCTAGTGGGCCACCATTTGGTAGCTTAAAATCCAGAGGACACACAGCCAACCATCTTGTCTGCCTTTCCAGAAGTTTCTCCCTGGCCACTCCTCACGGCCAGCTTAATCAAGCAATTCATAAACACCCGGAGGGGAGGATACAGCAAGTCATTCTGAGGTTTATGAGCCTCTTAAAACTGCCTCCCAGAAGCTACAGACGGTCTCAGCAACAAAAGTAGGAGTGGCTGCCAACAGGAACCCCAATGGCTGGAGCAATAGGGAAGGAAGCGCTGGGACAAGTGTTGGGGTGGGGGTGGGCAGGGCACGGACAGAACAGGGCAAGGAAAAGAAGTCAGGAAGACTTCATAGAGACTTTCACCAGCTACCCTCTGCTTTGCTCAGGAACTCAGACTTCCTAAAAAAACCAGGAGAACTTTTTTCTGAACAGTCAGAACTTCCTAAAAAGTCCCAGTGAGCTTTGTCAGCCTGACACAGCTTGGAGTCATTTGAGTACGCCTCCCAGATGACACTGGCCTGTGTGTGATTAGGGGATTGTTCTGTTCACTGCTATAAGAGTGCCCATGTGGGGAGCACCATCCTAATGCAGGTCACCTTGGGGTGTACAAGAAAGTTAGCTAAGCGTGAGTCTGAGGGTGAGTGAGCAAGCGGGACTCTGTCATGGAAACTGTTCCCATTCCTGCTGGAGTTAACGAGACTGTGACCTGCAAGCCAAATAAATCCTTTTTCCCCTAAGCTGCTTTTGATCATGGTGTCTACCACAGCAACAGAACACATTCAATAAAACTAGTGTAGGTCACCAGGCAAGCTTCCTGAGAGTTCAGACTGAGAGTTTAGTCTGACCACTGTCGTTACAGACTACCAATCTCACAATTTAAGGGCATCTTCCCATTAGACAGGCTCTCGCTCTGCTGCCAAGGAAAGCCTGAAGTTGTAATCCTCCTGCCTCATCTTCCGGAACGCCTGGGTTACAGGTGTGCACCACCACATCCAGCCAACTCATTTCAAGCTGTGAGTGTTAGACACACTTTCCTCCTGCACAGCAGTCAGTTTGTCGTGGATCTAAACGCCAGCCCTACCACCACCTGTGGGACTAGCAGCAAGTCATCAGCTCCTTGGTCAGACTGACCCATAACAAAATGAGAAGGAACTGGGACAGCGAGATGGATCAGAGGGTAAAGGCGTTTTCGGCCAAACCTGAGTCCAGTCTCCAGGACCCACAGGGTGCCAGGAGAGAAGCAACTTTTACATGTGTTCAACGCCACATGCAAGCAAGCTCTGGAGCACGCACACATATACACAGGGCTGGGAAGAGGTCCCCTTTGCTGGAGCCCTCTCCCCTCCAGCCTCAGGCCCACAGCACCATCCTGCAGCACCTCACCTACAGCTGCAAATGCCTCCCGCGGCGCTCCTCCCTAGTCTCTGCCCCAGCTCTAACTGTTCCCAGCGCTGATGCCGCTTCCATATATATTTACTCCTTCAAGATTTACTTTTTGCTTTTTGATTATAGGTATGTGTGGCCAGAAAAGGGCACTGGATCCCTTGGAGCTGGAGTTATGGGCTGTGCTGGCTAGTTTTGTGACAACTTGACATGAGCTGTATGCAGTCATTTGGGAAGAGGGAATACCAGCTAAGAAAGTACAGCCACTAGAAGGACCTGTGGAAAAGCCCGTGGTCGTTTTCTTAATCAGATATTGACGTGAGGAGAGCGGGCACAGCGCATTGTGGATGGGCTGTATTTGAAAGCAGGCTGAGCACGCCTTGGAGAGCAAGCCAGCGTGCGGCACCCGCCTCCAGGCTCCCGCCCTCACTTCGTTCTAAGATGAACTGTGATGTAGAAATGTGAGTAAAATAAACCCTCTCCTCCCCAAGCTGCTTTTGGTCGTGGTCTTTATCATAGCAGGAGAAAAATAACTAAGACTCTGTTGTGGGCTGCCCAGCTTCGGGGCTGAGGACTGGACTCTGCTCTTCTGAAAGAGCAGTACGCATTCTTAACCACTAAGCCATCTCTGCAGCCCCACATTTTACTTACTTGCTATCTGTAGTGTGTGCCATGCTGATTATAAGCTTTGTGAAGGCAGGGCACTTCTCCTTGGTGTCCCCAGAGTGCCCGAATAATGCCTGACCCCCAGTATTAACACAGACTTGATAAATATTTATTGAAAGGATTAATTAAGTTCTTTTCACCTGATACTTGCAATTTTCTCTTTTAAGAATTACCATTTACTCTGGCAAGATGGCTCAGTGGGTTAAGAAGCTTGCTGCCAGGCCTGACAAACTGACTTCAATCTCTGGGACCTAAATGATGGAAAAAGAAATTGACTCCCTCAAGTTATCTTCTGGTCTATCTCTCTCTCTCTGTCTCTCTCTCTCTTGTCTCTCTCTCTCACACACACACACATAATTTTTAAGTACTATTAGTTTGAAGAATTGTATTTTCTTTTTTTTTTTGATCCTATCCCTGTATTTAGTAATTACTATAAAAAGTTATACATTTAAGAATCTACCTGAAGATCAATCAAATGACCTGTCTTCATAAATGCCCTTACCATTCTGAAGGCAACGTTAGGATGGTAGTTGGAGATAGAAGGTCAAATAGAAACGTTAAAAAGTCTTCTCTAAATTCTTAGACTCCAGGAGAAACTAATGATGTTAATGGGTTAAGGATCAGAAGTTGGGAGGACAGCTTGGCAAGTAAAGGAAACATAAGCCCAAGGACCTTCAAGGTACTCCTAAAACCCATAGGGTGTGGGGTGAAGGGAGGGGGAGGCAGACATGGTGATGCACCACTGTACGTACCCCAGCACTGCAGAGTGGAGACAGGCAGTGCCCTGGGCACACTGGCCTGCAGCCTAGTCTAGTTGGCAAGCTCCAGGCCAGTGAGAGACCTTGTCTTTAGAAAGGTAGACAGTGCTTGAGGAAACACACACATGCATGCCTACACATACCAGATCAAGCACAGCCTTATAACATGAGAAATAAAAAGTATGTGTATATAAACATAGGAGCACCAACTCCATCATAAAGACCCCCCCCCCCCCCCCATTAGATTCTTCTACGGCAAGCCCTGGGAACTTACATTTTTTGACCAATTGTAGAGTTTTCCTGAAAGAGTAAATCAACATCCACATCGAAGTTGCAAGTGGTGATACACCACGTCATTCCTCCTACTACCTGTAAGAAAGGAGAATGCTGTTTCTCAGGAGCCCCGCCAGCGGAGAGGCGGCAGGGTGCAGACTGAATTCCTAAACAGTTTGTACACATTCAGTAGCACACAAAACTAAATCCCAGTGTGTGTGCATGTGTGCTTGAGAGAGAGAGAGACAGAGAGTGTGTGTGTGTGTGTGTGTGTGTGTGTGTGTGTGTGTGTATAAGCAAGATACCAAAGTCTGGTAGAGATCCTCATGCTGCAGACCTTGTTTATTGAGACAGGGCCTCTCACTGTCCTGGAACTAACTTGACCACTTGATTTGGCTGGCCGGCCAGAGAGCCTCCTGTATTTTTCTGTCTCTATGACCCTAGTGCTGACGTAACAAGTGTCTGTGGCAACACGCAGGTTTTTATATGGATCCTGGGACCTGAACTTAGGTCCTCACGCACACATAGCACTTTCCTTACAGCTCTCTACAGCCCTCCCAAATAATGGATCTGTAGAGTGTCTTCCCAGCACTGTCCTAAATCCTTCTGCCGTGGGGCAATGTCCGTCCCTGCACGTGTGCTCCAGCAGCTACAGGCCCTGGCTGGTTACTGAGCATTCATAGTGCTGCCAGGATAACTAAAAAGCTGACTGTAATCATGAAATCGTCTTATCACTCACTACTCCTCTTTCTAGGGAAGGGTCAGATAGTATGTGTTCAAAGATTTCTTTTGTCATGGGATAAGTGTGTGTGTGTGTGTGTGTGTGTGTGTGTGTGTGTGTGTTTTCACCTGTTCATGGCCACATGGAGGCAGAGAGACACCAGGTGACCTCTGGGGTTCTATGCCTTGGCTTTGGAGATAGGGTCTCTCACTAAGCCTGGAGCTCACCATGACCAGAGAGCCCCAGGGAGCCTCCATTCCCCAGCATGGAGATTACAACTGTCCACCACCATGACTGGCTCTTATGTGGAGACTGAATGAGATGCTCACACTTGTACACCTAGCACTCTACCCACTGAGCACATCAGCTGAGAGATATCTTAACCCAGTTTCTGACACGTGCCAGATGGAGAGAGATTATGTGTTTTACCGACCAGCATTGTGGGCAACAAGGCGGACATAGTCTGGCTCCTTACTGAATAGCTGAGATGTACAATAATATACACATTTCCAGGTCCCTAGCCCAGGCCCACCTATGCAGTCTCCCCAGCCTGAGAAAATACTCTCTTGCTTGTTTACCTTTCTCAAAACATTGTGCACAGAAAAGGAATCCAATTGCATCTATTGACTGATAATTCTCTTTGAAGAGGGATCTGAGTATATCCCTGAGGAATCTGTATTGGGAGGAATGGAATCAAGGGTACAAAGGAAGTGAAAAACCACCACTTCATCCTCCGTTACCTTGGTTAATCTGCTATCCTTCACAGAAATAGCGTACCTTGTCAAAAGGAGACAAGCCTTTAATTCTTGCTCTGAAATACCCAGCTGCAACCAAGAGCTCCAGAATTTCAGTCAACTTGACATTTTGTTCTTCATCTTCTCTTGTTTCCACCTAGAACAAAAGGGATGTGTGTAACTGGTAAAGACCTTGACTGAATGGAAACAAAATATATCCTTTCTGGTGGTACCACAGTAGAACTGCCAAGAGTCTCATGACTCTGGCTGAACTACTGCACTATTTTCTCAAAGCTCTTAAGGTGGCTCAGGGGACACAGTGCTTATCATATTAGCATGAGGACCTGAGTTCAAATCCCCAGGACCCATGTAAATCCTGGGCAGGCTTAGCGGCTCACCTGTGACTCCAGCACTTGGAAGGCAAAGACCACAAGCGAGCTATTAATAGCTAGGCTAGTCCAACGAATAAACTCTGGGTTCGGCTGAGAGGTCTCGCCTCAATGAATAAGGTAAAGAGTGACTGAGGAAGACCCCTCAATGTCAGGACTCCACATGCACTGGCATACAAGTACATGCACACCCACACATACACATGTACTCACACACATGTGACAGTCCATACACATACACACAGACATGTATAGACACCACACATAAAATGGACACACACATATACAAATAAATAAAATAGGAATTCTTCACGTATTCAGCCATCACGTGCCATGAAAATACTGCCAAGAAGAGGCCAACACATCCCAGAAGGACCCTCTCCTACCCCAGTGCACTGTGTATAGCATTCCTGCAGGCTGCCTATGGCTGAGGCCTCTCATCCACTCACCCCAAAATATAGAACCATATTTTTGCAATAGAACCAATGAAATAAATTTTTGGCACAAGACACTGAATGGGGATGTTTGATCCGAAATTCACTCCACACATTACACAAAACGGAAAGGGGCCATGGGCTGATACATGGAAAAGACCATCCTTTCCTGAAGCCACAAAATCCCACCACACTGGTCAAAACATCCAGTTACTAAACCCAGAACACTGGAAGCCACAGAGACGGTTCAATGGCTAAGGGAACACACTGTTTCTCTAGAGGACCCATGTTCAGTTCCCCAAGCCCACACCAGGCAGCCCACAAACACGATAACTCATTCCAGGGTATCCAACACGCTCTTCTGGCCTTCATAGCTACCCAAATTCATGTGTACATGCACACACACAGACATATACATAAGTAAAAAAACAAAAAATCTGTAACCAGGGCACTGATGAAGCTGAATCCCTATGTGCTCCTGAACAAGGCCAAATAAACTCTCGGCTGTCCTGCGGCTCACAGAGGCTGGAAGGATCTAGTCATGGTCTTCTCCCACGGGCTTATAACTGAGCAGCATGAGTTAACAGGAGTGAGGGCCAGGTGACAGTGATCTTGTTTTGCCTTGCCTCCCCCTTACTGAGGTTACACGCATGCACCACCACCCATTTTTCATCGTCCTGGGCATAGAGCTCAGAGCTTGTATGCAGGCACTACACCCCGAACCCTCATTATTTGGATCTTTAAAATTTTATCCCTGTACTATAGTTTTGGGGACACAAAGCCTTTATATAGTTTGTTAAATTTATATCTGTGTACATACTATATAATACGGTCATTGTTTCGTTTTTCCTGTGTTTTGCTTTTTCTTCTTTGAGACAAGGCCTCACTACATATGTCACCCTGGCTGGTCTGGAACTCACAATGTAGACCAAGCTAGAGAAGAGCAACAAATCAGACCCAGTCTAGCCTAGTTGGGAATCTCCAGGCCAATGAGATGCTGTCTCAAAGGAGGTTTTCAGTGTTCTTGAGGATGACATGGGAGGCTCTATTATGACTTACACACACACACACACACACACACACACAGAGAGAGAGAGAGAGAGAGAGAGAGAGAGACTGATTTTAAGTGGCAAAGAAGAATTGAAATATTACAACTCAGACCCCATTCTTCACAATCCCAAGCAAAATCAGAAAAACACATACATAAAGTTTTACCTAATGCAGGGGTCTGACAACTGACAGCCACATCCCCCACCCACTACTATATTCTCAACAGAACACACTGACTGTAATAAATCGGAAGGAAGATGAAACAGAAGGATGTATGAGGGGCGCTGGGAGGCAAAATCGGTGCCAGTGAATATGAGTGGGTACAAGGCACGGTGTCCAATAATCAGAGAGCAGACCTCGGCCAAAGACTGCCTCCCCCACCTTAGAAAGGGGTCCCAGTGCAGCAAGGGTGTTCCCTATTTCTCTCTGGAAACTGGGTCTCTTCACTGAGCTCTAAGCTTTGAGTAAAGCAACTGGAAACCACAAGCTCTAACAGTGGCCCAATGAGGTTGCGCTTTTATTCCCAGCCAACGTGGAAAATCCTGCCCCTAGGATCGCGCGAGTACGTGACTACAACCGCGCCTGGAGAAGTCGTCCCTCTTTACTATCAGCAGCAGGGTTTCTGTCCCAGCACAGAGCACCAATGGAGAGGGTGTCCTCAACTCTGCCACCACCCCGATGTGCGCATGGCTCCCAAACTTCCTCCATCCTCCCCGGCCCGGAGGGAGGATCGGAGGGCTCCAAGCTGGGGAGGTGGCATTCTTTCTGGACGAAAAGGGAGTGAGAGGAGGGCCACCTGGACCCCCGCAGAAGGAGACGAGCGTCCCAAGGTCACCGCCCTCTGCACACCGGGAGCCAGGACAGTCCCGCCGCACGTCTCGTGACTGCTGAGACTCCTGAGCGCAGCAGCCTTGGCCTCGGGAAGCCAGTCTCACAACGCGAGGGGCTTCCAGGCAGCCCGAGCCAGGGATTCCCGGGGACCTCAGGATGTATGAGGTTGCATCTGCGCAGGGATCTGGATGTTCCCTCCGTCCCCAGAGGACCCAGGAATCCTTAAGTTTGCGCCCAGCAACACGCTGTGCCCCGGCACGCCAGGGGACCAGTCAGCTGTCCCTCCAGGGTGCCCAGGGCCCGCCTTGGGGCGGGCACACCTGAGCAGAAGCGTAGAGTGTCCCCGCCGCCCCCCAGGCCGGTCCCTGCCCGCCGCCCGGGCTTGGCCCTCTCTCCCCAGCAACCCCAGGGTGTCAGGGACAGAGGTCCTCACCTCGGGGAGCCCCTGGCCCTCCGGCCCCTTGGGTAACCCCATGATCCGGATGCGCTGATGTGGAGCCAGAGAGAGCCGGCCCTACAACCCAACTGTGATCCGGGTGGGGTGCAAAGCGGAAACTTCCTTCACTGGAGCTGACACTACCACAGCCGGTCGGAGAACCGTGGCCCCGCGGAGCATGCGCACAAGGGCGGAAGAGCGGTACCACTGCGCCTGCGCAAGGGCAGCCAGACCTGCTGGGCGGGGCTGGATCCTCCTCCCCTCAGGGGCGGTACTGAGCTGAAGATTCCTCCCAAGCTACTTTTTCTTTCTTTCTTTTTAAAATGTTGCTTTTTATTTCCTAAGTTTTTTTCCTTAATTTTTTTTTCTAATACTTATGTTGTTGTTGTTTTAGTTGTCTTCATTTTCTTCTTTCTTTTTCTCGAGGCAGTGTCTTAGCCTGGTTTAGCACTTGCTGTATAGCTAAGGATGACCTTGAACTTCTGATGCTTCCACATCCCAAGTAATGAGATTATAGGCTTGTGCCGCTATGCCCAGCTCAATTGTTTGTTTGCTTTTGTTTTTGTTTTTTAATCAGTTTACAAAGTAGCATGTTTCCTTGTGGCATTTTCATGTAATACCCTTCCACCTCCAATATTTCTCCCTTCAATTGCCATATCACCTATGTTCTTTTACCATCCCCATTCCCCTCCAAGAACTTCTTAAAAGCTATTTCCCTGAGCCATGAGGATTTCTTGCATCCCGGCTCCCTTTTCTTTCCTGGCTATCAGATGTTGTGAGTTTGGTTCTCTCCAAACCTGCAGAAGCTCCCGGCTCCTGTGTCAGACCCACAAGAAGATGTACTCAGGTATTTTGTATGCAGCTAAGCCAGTTCTAGCCACGCTCTTGTGCAAGTTATGAATATGTGGACCCAGGGACAGAGAACCCCAAAAGAGATGATTTAGGTTGGCTTCCTCCCAGTGTCTGCAGCTTATTCCCAGAAAGCTTCGTTTGGGATGTTAGTCTCCAGCCCATCTCATCCTGGCACTCTTCGTCTTTCTGGGAGAAGTATTTCGCAGAGTCCTGTGATATTAGCTGCTGCCTCACAGATGTATGTATCCCTTGCCTGCCCCAGGGGACGGCAGCTATACAGAAGGGTTGTCTTTTCGCCACCAGCCTAGCACACGTTCCGTATGGGCTTCCCAGCCTGTTTTCAGTTTGTAAGAAATGGAGGCAGAAGTGACAGGAAGTCTCTTGCTGTGGGAGGGGTCTTTACTGCAGCAGTGAGAGTACTTGCCCCTAAAGGGCCTTTGTGTCTGCTCCCTCTTCCTTATATCTCTGATAATCTCCATATTTTTTATTTATTTATTTTAAGTGTATGACTCTTGTGCCTGCCTGCATGCCTGTATACCATGTGCATGCCTTGTACTCACAGAAGTTTGAAGGTATGAGACCCCCTGGAATGTGAGCTACCCATGGCCACTGGGAATCAAACTATGCCCTCTGCAAGAGCAGTAAAACCTCTTAACCAGTGAACCATCTCTCCAGCTCCTGTGATGGCTATTCTTCACTGTCAACTTGACTACATTTGAGTCTTAGTTTGGGTTTCATCGCTGTGAAAAGATAGCACAACCACAGCAACTCTTCTAAAGGCAAACATTTAATTGGGGCTGGCTTACAGTTTCAGAGGTTTGGTCCGTTATCATCATGGTGGGAAGTGTGGAGGCACACAGGCAGATATGGTGCTGGTTGAGCTGAGAGTTCCATGTCTTGATCTGAAGGCAGCAGAAGGAAGCTGTACCCCACACTGAGAGTAGCTTGAGCATATGAGACCTCA
The DNA here is from genome assembly GCF_907164565.1 of Psammomys obesus. Lineage (NCBI taxonomy): Eukaryota > Metazoa > Chordata > Mammalia > Rodentia > Muridae > Psammomys > Psammomys obesus. The sequence continues at coordinate 60,527,100 of NW_026585504.1, read as the reverse complement.
AAGCCCCCACAGTAACACACTTTCTCCAGCAAAGCCACATCTATGTCTTCTGCTTCAGTTCCTCATGTTTTCTGCCTTGAGTTCCTGCCCTGACTTCCCTTCACGATTAGCTAAAAACTGTAAGATGAAATAAACTCCTTCCTCCCCAGGTTGATTTTGGTCATGGTGCTTATCACAATAAATAGAAAGTAAACTGGGACAGTGTGTGTGTGTGTGTGTGTGTGTGTGTGTGTGTGTACAAGGAGTTCCAGGCAATTATGAGTCCCCTAGCATGGGTTGGAAACAGAATGAGTCATCTGAAAGAACAGCAAGTGCTTTTAATCACTAAGACTTTTCTTCTTCTTCTTCTTCTTCTTCTTCTTCTTCTTCTTCTTCTTCTTCTTCTTCTTCTTCTCCTCCTCCTCCTCCTCCTCCTCCTCCTCCTCCTCCTTCTTCTTCTTCTTCTTCTTCTTTTCTCTTCCTCTCTTCCTTCCTCCCTTCCTTTTTCCTCCTTCTCCTCCTCTTCCTCTTCCTCCTTGTAAATGTGGGTCTTGGGAATCAAACTCAGTTCTTATGCTTGCAAGACAAGCCGTTTACCCACTGAGTTGTCACTCCTGTCCCTTCCTCCTGAAAGTTCTTAACTGTACACTATTTTGCAGTGCTAAAAGCTTTGCAGTTGTGCAACACTGCATTCTATATTTAGCATGACATTATTTATGTATTTATTTATGTATTTATTTATTTATTTATTTGCTACTAAGGATTGACTTTAAGTATTGTGCAAGCCAGACAAGGACTCTGCCACAGAACCATCTCCCAACTGTATTTTTCATTTTTATTTTGAGATAGGACCTCACTGAGCTCCCCAGTAGAGTGTTGAACTCACTCTGTTCCTCAAGCTAGCCCTACACTTGGAACCCTCCTGCAACAGACTCCCAAGGAGTTAGAATTATAGTCCTGTGTCATCCAGGCTGACAGCATGTAACATCTTTACAATAAAAAGGTCGACATGATAGTACATGACAAGATGATTTAAACCAATGGTTTTCAACCTTCCTAATGCTGTTTAATACACTTCTTCATGTTATGGTGAGCCCAAACACAGAATTACTTCATTGCTATTTCATGACTGTAATTTTGCTACTGTTATGAATTTTAATGTCAATATCTGAAATGCAGGGGTCATGACCCACAGGTTGAGAACCTGTGGTTTAAATCCTATGTCCTCTGGACTGAAGATAAAACAACCCAACACACACACACACACACACACACACACACACTTATACACATACACGCACACACTGATGATTTCCCCTAACAACTCCCCAAAGAATAGTTTTATTAACAGATTCCAATAATTTTCATAACCGTACTCTATTAGCTTCATTAAAAATGATTTGACAAGGACCCTTCTCCACAGCAGTGAAAAACATGCTGTGGAGTATCTTCTGTGTTCTCTGTCTCCTAATAAAAACACTGACCAGGCTTGGCTGGTCAGTGAACCCCAGGGACGCCCACCTGTCTCCAGCCCCCACCAGCTGGGACTATAAATGCACACTAATGAATGTACTGTGGAGGTGCGTGGTGAGGATTGAACTGGGACCCTGAGCTCGTGCAGCAAGCACTTTGCCAAATGTGGGTTAGGTCGCTAGCCTACACATGGCCTTTTACGTCTTCATAGGTGGTTCCAGGGAACGGCCAATTTGAGAAGAGTTTGTGCCAGAAGTTCTTCTTGGTGCTGGAGTTATTGCAGCCAACAAATCAGACAAGATAATTACTGAGGGAAATTAAGCGTGGAAATTAATAAGATAATGTCTGGTGGAAATAAATGTTATTAAGGGGAAAAAAACCTGCTGTAATGGGTTAGGGAACAGTCCAATACAGAGTCATTTTTACAGGAAGAGGCCAGGATGCAGTTCTCTCATGCTATTTGATGGAAGTTTAAAGCCCAAGAAGGTGTCATAAAGGGCCCTTAAGGTATATGGCATAACCTTCCCTGGTCCCTGAAGACTGCTCTCAGAGCTCTTTCCTTGCTTGTTGCCATATAACACTGACCATCAAGTCCTTAATGTGGGCCCAAGGTAAGGTGATCTGCAGTGTGAGTCCTGGAGACTGGGGATCTAAGTTGTGGGGTCTGAGGGTAGGCTTTCAATAGCAGTTTGTTAAATATACAAGGACTTCATCATATCCTTGGGCATGATATTATTATTGTGTGTGTGCATGTGTGTGTGAGTGTGTGTGTGTTGTATATGTCAGCATTTATGTGGATGTATGTTCATGTATAAAGCCAGAAGAGGTCAAAGCAAGGTGACTTCCTTGATTGTTTTTGAGAAGGGTTTCTCATTGAATGTGAATTTCATTGGTTTGGCTAGCTGGCCACTCAATTATCTCCTGGGATCCACCTGTCTTTGCTCCTGCTCCCAGCATTTTTGTGGCTATAGTGATCTGGGCTCAGCAGGTGCCTCATGGTACTCCCCAGTGCTTGGTGCATGCTTATGACTTCTGTATGTAACAGTGCTGAACTAAGAAAGAAGCCAGCATTCATATAAACACCTCTAATAAAGGGTTAAATGTAGTATTTTCATTTGTGGGGCCTCCTGTTGTTGGCGAAATGTGAAAAAAGAGGAGAAGAGGGTGATAAGGGGGGCTGTATAAATATTAACAATGTCCGCCTGTCTAAAAAGAAAAAAAAAAACACATTTAGACTACTGAAGGACAAACTGGTGGGAGGATATTCATTGCTTGAGACAAGACTCACAAACAAGGAAGGAAAATTGAATAGAAACATGAGTGTGAGGCTTGAATAGAGTATTTCTCTGGGAAACTGTCACTAAACAGATAAGAAGAATTCAGCTTCATTTTAGAAAGTCAAAATGAAGTATCCTTCCTGCATGGAAGAAACGTTGTTTAACGCTGTTGAACCAGCACGGGTGCTGGGAGTAATCACTGTGCACTGAATATCCTAACAGTCTGGGACAGCGTGGTGGCAAACTTCACGGCTCACCACGTAGCCCTTCAGTGGCCGCCAGGACCCAGCCAGCACTCAAGGGGCAGGTAGAACTCTTACAGGGTTCTAAGTTGCTGTGATAAAACTCTGAACAAAAGCAACTCAGAGGAGGAAAGGACTTTGGGTTGCAGCCTATCCCCAAGGGAGGGCAAGAGGAAACTGGAGGCAGGGACTGTGGAGGAATGCCGCTTGTTGCCTGCTCTCTGTTGCACTCATAGGCTCATGCTCATAGGTTCTTACATAACCCAGGTCCACTGCCTAGAGATGGTGCCAGCCACAGTGGGCTGGGCCTTCATGCCCCAAAGAAATGCACACAGGCCAATGTGAGTGAGACAATTCTTGAAATGAGACTTCCTCTTACTAGCTGACTCTAGGTGTGTCAAGTTGACAGTGAAAATTGACCAGGTTGCACAGTTATTTAGACCTGTGGGGCTGCTGTCACCAAATGCCAAAGGTGGTTTTTAAACTGGAAAAGTCCATTGCTCGGGTTGGAGAGATGGCTCAATGGTCAAGAGAGCTTGCAGAGTACCCGAGTTTGGTTATGAGCACCTGTATCAAACAGCTTGCAGCACCTGAAGGGGATCTTACACCCTTTTCTGGCCCCTGCAGGCACCCACATGCAGATTCATAGACAGGCAGATAGAGGGACAGAGAAAGAGACAGACAAACACACAGACACACATGTACAAATGATTGTTTAAATTGATTGCAGAAAGTTCTAGAAATTGAGAAGTCGGAGACCAAGACAATGGTAGATGTTATCTTCTCGTTGCCACTTGTTAGAGGCAAGGGACATCTTCAGTGTCATTTAAGAGGGCAGATTCTTAATTGCTGCCCAAAGGTCGTGCCTCCTATTAATGTGTTCCCCAGGGGTTTACCTGTCTCTACCTCCCAAGCACTGTGAGTACAAATACATGCCACCACACCCATCTTGTGTATGTGGGTGTTGACGGCTGAACTCTGGTCCTCATGCTTGTGTGTCAAGCACTTTGAAAACTAAGCCACCTTCACAACTTGTCTGTAGATGTTTACATCTCCACAGGTAACTTCCAGGAACTGTTGTAACCTACTTTTTCAAGAGGGGCTAACACTTCAACCTACAGGTTCTAGAATGATGTGAACAGTAACATCACAACATCACCGACATTTCACACCCGTTGTTACAGATCTCAAACTTCTGACATTGACATTATGTCCTAAGACTCTCTTTAAATAGAAAAATATGTGGGCAAAAATGAGATTTTACAGGTTTAGGCAAAGCATTAGAAACTACTGCCTATTTTCTCACTGTGCTCGTGTGTACTATCAACCACAGGAATTTACGCAGGCAGCCATTGCTCCTTTAGCTTGGGAATTCAACTGAACAATGGTTGGAAGAGAATTGAGAAGATCTGAGAATGAAGTTCAGCCAAGCACCAGACCAATGAGTGGACTTCAGTGTTTGTAATGAGCATTGAGATCAGATCATTATTATAACATAAGGGCCAGCAAGACTGCTCAGTAGATAAAGGCACTTGCTGTGGTGGTTTGAATAGGTTTGGTCCTCACAGATTCATGTGTTTGAAGGGTTGGCCCGTTGCAGGTGGCACTATTAGGAAGTATGGCTAGTAAGTGTGTCACTATAAGAGCAGGCTTTGAGGTCTCATTTGCTCAAGCTCTGCCCAGTGTTGAATCCAGTCTTTTTCTGCCCTCTTGGGAGCAAGGGGATCAAGATGTAAAACTCTTGGCTCCTCCAGCACCGTGTCTGCCTGCATGCTGCCATGCTTCCTGGCACGATGATAATGGACTACACCTCTGAAACTGTAAGCCAGCCACAATTAAATGTTTGCCTTTCTAAGAGTTGCCTTGGTCATGGTTTCTCTTCACAGCAATGAAAACCTAACTAAAGCACTTGCTGTCCAGCCTTCTTGCTGCCAAACCTTAAAACATGTTCAAACCCCAGGCCTCATTGGTGGAAGAGAACTGATGCTCACAACTTTTTCCTATGTTCTCCACATGTTCCACATGGAACATGGTCTACACACACTGACATACAAAATAAATACAATGTAATAAAAATTACTATCAAATAACCTAATACAAAATCATCCTTTCAAATGTCATAACCAGACCTGGATGGTCTGGATACTGGATACGGAAAGGAAGAGCATAGATCTGTAGAATGAAAACTCAGCAAATAGTCTTGTGGAAAACGTTATAATTACATGCCAAAATAAGTGTCTTTGGTGTATGTTGGAAGGTGGGAGGAAAAGGAAAAATGGTTTTAAGTAGTAGTGAAAGTTTCTCTAAGGTCTTAATGTTTAAGACTTAAAGGTTGGGTCAGGGAGATGGCTCAGTTGCTAGACCTGACAGCCTGAGTTCCTGTTCCAGAAAACACGTAGTAGAAGAAGATAAGTGACTAATACTACTTTCCCTGATCTCTACTTACATACACATAAGACAGCATGTATACCAATGTGCCAACAGACTCACATCGTGAATAAATGTCATTTTTCCAAAGAGCCTCTAGGGTTAATGAGGGCTACACATTGTGGGGGAAGCACTTCTGGCTGAGGGACAGTAATGGACAGGCTGGGGAAAGCCCAAGAAAGGAGACAAGGAGCGGCCACAAGGACTGGGGAGCCAAAGGAAAGGAGTTTGGATTCTACTGAAGCACAGAGTCATCAAAGTACCATTTTGGCTCAGTAGCTGAAGGATGGCATCTGCCACCAAGCCCGACAAGCTTGACTCTAACCTCCAGGACACACGTGGTGGTAGGAGAGAATTGTCTCCTTCAAGTTGCCCTCTGACCTCCATGGTCATGACAAAGCACACATATAAAATAAACAAATACAATGTAGAAGCCAAAAGATGAAAATATTAAGTCTATGTCTTAGTTGGAGTTTCTATTGCTGTGAAGAGACACCAGGACAGGCAGATGTAGTGCTGAAGAAGGAGCTGGGAGTTCTACACCTAGGGCTGCACGCAGCAGGGAGAGAGTGTCACTGGCCTGGCTTGAGCATTTGAGACCCCAAAGCTCATTCCCAGTAACATACTCCAACAAGGCATTCAAATCCTCTTAAGCATTCAAATATGAATCTATGGTGGGGGGGGATCATTCTTATTCTAACCACTACATTCCACTCACTGGTCCCCATAGGCTTGTAGCCATGTCATAATGCAGAAATGTATTTAGTTCAACTTCAAAAGTCCTCAATTAGTTTATTAGTCTCAGTTTGTTTAAAAGTTCAAAGTCTAAAGTCTCTTCTGAGACTCACGGCAATCTCTTAACTGCAATCTTCTATAAAATCAAAATAAAAAAGCAGATCACATATTCAGTAGGCACAGAATACACATTACCTTTTCAAATGGGAGAAAAGGGAAATAATGGACCAAAGCAAGACCAAAATCCAGCTGGAAAAACTCCAAACTTTGTGTATCCATGTGCTTTTCAGGTTTCCAACTCCTTTCAGCTTTGTGACAGCAACACACTTCTTTCTTTCCGCTGGTTCCATTCCCTGTTAGTAGCTTTCTGGGGCAGGTATCCCATGATTCTTGCATTTCCAGCATCTTGGGGTCTCAAGGCAATCCATGCTTCACTTTCACAGTTTCATGCAATGGCCTTTCTGGGCCTTCATTCAGGGATACTCCTGCCATACACCTGGCCTCCTCAGCTTTCCTACTCATGGAGGGAAATTCCATAATCCCTTCCTTTTATCCTTAGTTCTAAAGCCAGAGCCACGTGACCAAAGCTGCCAAGGTTTGCTGCTTGCTGAATAAGATTGGAGCATGCCCCACTAGTTCAATTATGTCTTCACCAGCTTTCTGTTTTCGGTGGTTTCCCTCACTGTGTACGCTTGGCTGTCCTGGAACTTGCTCAGGCTGGCCTCTAACTCAGAGATCTGCCTGCCTCTGCCTTCTGAGTGCTGGGATTAAAGTTGTGTGCCACCATGCCTGGCCCTAAACTGTTCTTTAATTCCTTTTCACAAGTTGGGAGCTCAGGTGGGTGGGGCCTTGCTATGATGCCACCACTCCCTTTATTCCACTCAGTGTCAGGTTTTTCTTTCCTCACTTTTCTCCTCAAACTGTACATTTTGAATTTTTCCTTGCTCAGCTTGCTCCTCTTCATTATAGACTTGCATAAGCATGGCCACTAATAACCAAGCAACACAATCAATACTAGGCTGTCTTGAAATCTCTCCCAAAACTATTAACCCAAAACTCTTCAATTTATTCTCAGGCAGATTTTTTTTTTTTTTTTGGACAGGGAGAGAAAAACCACACTCCTCACTAAAACATCACAAGAACAATCTGTAGGCTACTTATTAATATTCTCCAAAACCTCTCGATCCAGGCTCTCAAGCCCTCGTGTCTTCCCTGTTACTACTAGCATGGATCTGTTAAACCTCACCTAAAGCATTCAACTGCTTTTCTAATCCGAACTCCTAAAATCCACCTTCTGCTGACAAGAAACATGGTCAGGTCTACCCCAGCAATGACCCAGGCCCTGGTACCAACTTCTGTCTTAAGGTATCTATTGCTGTGAAGAGACACCACGACGGTCAGACATACTGCTGGAGAAGGAGCTGAGAGTTCTACCTCTGGATTGGCAGGCAGCAGGAAGAGAGAGCCCCTGGGTCTGGCTTGGGCATTTGAAATCCCAAAGCCCACCTCCAGTGACACACTTCTTCTAACAAGGACACACCTCCTCCAACAAGCAACACCACGCCACAGCCATTCAAATTTCAGTCTCTGGGGGCCATTCTTAGCCAAACAATTGCACTCTCCTTTATTAAACTCCAGCACTAAGAAAGGGGAAACCTGAACACACAGACACAGGCCTCCAAGCCTGTGATGGTTAAACATAATGGTCATCCGGTCAGGATTTAGGATCACTTAGGCACCACACCTCTGGATATGTCTTAAAGGTGTTTTCAAAAGGTTGGACTGAAGAAGAAAGGCGCAAGTTGAGTCCTTGGGCTGGGTCCTGGGCTGATTGGGAAAGGGAAAAGAACAGAGGACCAGCATCCATCATCCCTCTCTGCTTCCTGACTTTGGAGGCAATGTGACCAGCTGCCCCACATTCCTGCCTCCATGACTTCCCCACCTGAAACTGTGAGGCAGAATAAACCCTTTTCTTCTTAAGTTGTTTGTCCCATTTTTATCCCAAAGAAACAAAAGAAAAGTAACTAATACAAACAAAGCCTCAATACTTCCGAATCTCCTTCAGACACAAAGTGCTCCCCCACATGAATTTGTCAGCTTCTCAAGGAAGGACAAGAGTCTTACCTGCCTTATCAGAGATAGAGAGGGTGGAAAAGCAACAAAAGGTGGTCACATTAGCATAACGTGTATATCAGAGTGGCCACCAGGTGGCAGATGGTTAGTCAGTTCCCTCAGAGAAATCCTAAGAAGTTAAAAGAGGACAACCTCTTCAATTTTATGTAAGTGGAATTTCTTCAGTATTTAACTGGAAATTTACAGCTATCCTAATATTGATCTTCTATCTCAAATATCACTAGGATAGATTACTCTTTTCTTGTGATTGAAAGCCTTGATGGAAAATCAACAATTAAAAAACAAACAAATTGATAATAAAACGAAACCAAAAATCAAATAGGCAAAAAGCTAGGTGGTTGCATAGACTTGTCATATAAAGTAAAATTTGATGTAGTTCGAATCTAGAATGTTCTCACACAGGCCCACACATTAAAGGTGAAGTTCCCCAGTGTGATGCTGTTGCAGACTGATGTGAACTGTTAGGAAGTGGTGCCTGGTTCCATATGTGGCGGCATAAGCCTTTGACCCGAGCATTTAGGAGGCAAAGGCAGGTGGACTTCTGTAAGTTCAAAGCCTTTCTGGTCTACATACAGAGTTCTAAGTCAGCCAGTGCCACACGGTGAGACCCCATCTTAAAAACAAAACAAACAACAACAAAAGTAGGTCACAGAAGAAGGTTTTTGGTCACTGGAGGTGTTCTCCTGAAGGATCATGGGACATTGGTGTCTACATCTTTTGTGTTTTGACTATGAGGTAAGTGGAATCCTCCACCATGCTTCTGCTGTGATGTGCTGCTTTACCACAGGCTAACCTACAGCATCAGAACACTTAAAGCTGCAAACGTCTTAGGATAGAGGTGCAGATTAGTTGCAAGAGTGTTGGCCTAGCAAACAAGGAGCCCTGAGTGCCATGGCCAGCATCAAGTGAAACTAGGTGCATGCCTGTAATGCTATCACCTAGGAATCAGAGGAAGAAGGGTCAGAAGCTCAAGGTCATCTTTGGCTACATAGTGAGTTTGAGGTCAGCCTGGGGTACATGGAACCCTGTCTCAAAACAAGAGAACAAAGGGATAGAGGGAGTGAGGAGGGGGAAGAGAGAGAAAAGGAGGGAGAGAAGGAGAGAAAAAGAGAAACAAAGGAAAAGGGAGGGGAGGGGAAAGGAAAGTGATACAGGTCAGCATAGGAGATAGTTTAGCTTTGGATCTCCGTGCTAGTTAGATTGACACAACTTGATGCCAGCTAAGTCATTTTGGAAGAGGGAATGCCAATTCAAAAAATATTCCTACCATTTTGGCCTGTGGTCAAGACTGATGACTGGTATAATGGGTCTATCTCTCAGATGTTGCCACCTCTGGGATGGTGGTACTGGAGAGGAGAGGAGAGGAGGAGAGGAGAGGAGGAGAGGAGAGGAGGAGAGGAGTCTAATGTACTTTCTAGCATTTGGCCTTGTCTACTTTAAACCGATCATAAATTCTCCCCTATGGAAGTGGAGATAGATGCTCTGTTCTTTCTCTTCCCACATCCTGTTTTCCCTAAACCACTAATTGATGTTCCTACAGCCCACTTCAGTTGTGCTCAGGTGGAGTAAAGGTTAGAAGAAAAGAGAAAGGCTGTACTACTGATGCTTCTGTGTAGCAGGTTCCTTGGCAACCGGCCCTTTCTGATGCACAGCTTCTTTTCTACTCTCTCAGGACCCATCATGCAGCTGACTCATGATGCTCCTGTCGCTCTTCTCCCAGGTGCCTGGGTTGCAATGTCACTCTGTTAAACCAGAACACGTAGGTGGGATTCTTGTAAGGACACTCTTACTGCACAGGTTTCTCAATCAGTTCTTGGAAAAGTCAGGTTGTCTGACCAGCTTGAGGGTGGCGGTTCAAGCCATTCCCACTTCCACCCTTTCTTGGTACCACACAGTTATCCCCAGGGACGCTTGAGTGATTGGAAGTGTGAGAAGTAAAGCCCCTCGCTTCATAATAAGCGCACTGGAGACTCAGAGTAGCTAAAGTGAGATGGTGTATTTTAAGACCTTGCAAAGCTGGGCTTTGCCTAGTGTGGCAAATGTGCCCAGTGCAGCCCCTTCCTCCCTGTCCTCTGGGGCTTGTTTTTCCCTTCGCTGCTTATGCCTGCCTTTTTCTCAACAAAAACCTTGTGCCGGTTCATCTCCACAACTTACATTCTGTTTCAAAACTTATCAAAATCATGACCTTTCACAACTTCAAGTTGGTAGGCAAGCTTGGCTGTTAGTAATTGTCTACTGTAAATTTATCTGGGGTGTGGCTTGGCAGAGTTTGGGCAGGCGGGCAACAGGTAGACTGGTAGACTCTTGCAGTGGCCTCTGCTTCTCTGTGTTTGGACCTAAGCTGGCTCAAGTTACTTTTGAAAGGGATCCATCCAATATTTTTTTTTTTCCTACAGAAGGACCTAATCTCTCAGCTCCAATTGACCCCCAACTCCACAGGACAGAAGTCCAGTTTTCCCAGAAACACCTTGTCCTCACACTGCCCAGAGTCACCACAAAGCAGGGGCTGGAGATCAGATGTTGATCTCTGCCTTTGCTAGAGATCTAAGTTTCTTGAGGTATGATGGGAAGCTTAATCTTGGGTAGAAGTTTTGCTCTCCCACATACAACTCCTGGATGTCTCAATGGGTCTATTTTCCATTTCTTCTGCTGAATTGAAAAGCCATGGGCTGAGCAGATGGCTCAGGAAGTACAGTGGTGCTTAGGCAAATAGAATGGATCTGAGTGTGGATGCCCAGCACTCATGTGAAAAGCCAGGTAAGTTGGGGAATGTCGGGGAATGTCTGTAATCTCGTCCCTGGGATGGCAGAGGCAGGGGGATTCTTAGGGCTTCCTGGCTGTCCAGTCTAGCCCCATCAGGGAGCTCCTAGTTCAGTGAGAGGTCCCATCTCAAAACTAAGGTGGAAAGTGATGGGTGAAGACACTCAGCAACAATCCCTGGCCTCCACACACATGTACAGCAGTCCATATGCACCCATATCCGTACACATGTGTTCATACATAAGAACACATACATACAATTTCAGCTATCATTTATTAATTTCTGACCCCCTTTTAAGTTCTTTACCTGGCGATATGGCTATAATTAGAATGTCTATAATTAGATAATTATAGCATAATAGGCTTTTAGATGAAAAGTCATCCTGCTTCACTGTGAGTCTCTAGGCTTTTAACTATCTGATTTACTTTTCTTAATATATGGGCTAGAGAAGTGCTATAGGCAAAAAACTGAAGGTCTTATTTTGCTATGAATGCATAGTATGCAAATTCTACTTGGATTTCTAATACCTTCTTTTGGAATGTAGAGCTATGACTTTCTAGATGCTGAACCTCAACCCAAATTCCAAGTTTATTAAAACTTCATTTGAGCCTCGTGTAGTGGCACATGCCTGTCATTCCAGAGACTTGAAGGCAGAGCCAGGAGCACTCCCAATTCAGAGCTAGCGAGACTTTGTCTCAAACAGGAAAGAAAACCTTATTTAAAAGCTTATTTATTATACTATAATCACATAATTATAGATAGTCATCAATTATAGATATATTACTAATTAGATAATTTAAAGGGGCCTCAAATTAATGAAATGATAACTGATATTTTTTTAGTTAAACAGAAGTGTTGAACAATAAGACTATGAAAATGTCCAGGAGGTCAGACATTCTCAGAGAAGACAGTAGGGAGATTAAAAAAGTGTACTGGTTGAAAAGATGCTGCAAACGCCACATATAAAGGCTGAAAAAAATCCACCTCAAACCATACCGTGATGTCATTTCAAAGGATGCTAAGATGGTTGGTATGAAGAATGGGTGGTAGGGTAGTGGGGAGAATATGCTTAACAAATAATACATACGTGTATGAAGACAAAAGATGCTAATATTTTTTGTAGAGAAAGATAGAAGGTCACATGACAAAGCAATGCTGGTAATGAGAAGGAAATGAGCTCTTAAAAGTAATGCATGAACATGAAACTTGAAACTCTACACAATAACATATTTAAGTATGTCAGGAGGGGCTGAGGGGATGGCTAGTGAGTAAGAGTACTTGTTGTGTACACATGAAAACCTGACCTCAACTCCCAAGCCAAAAAAAAAAAAAAAAAAGCTGGCTGTATAATAGCCTTCCTATAACGCCCACTCCATCCCCAACACTGTGAGGGGTGGAAACAAGGAGATCACCGGTTTGCTGGCTACCAATCTAGCTCCAGTTGAAGGAAAAACATTCTCTCAAGGGAATAAGGCACAGGGTGGCTGATGTCTCTGACACCTCAGCACAAGGGTATGCACCTGCACTTATACTTTTGTATACATCACACACACACACACACAGAGAGAGAGAGAGAGAGAGAGAGAGAGAGAGGGAGAGAGAGAGACAGAGAGAGAAACAGAGACAGAGAGACAGAAATACACACAGAGAGAGGTTAGAAAATCTTTCCCCCATTTCTTCACAAGTTCTTTTAGGTCTGTGTACATTACCCTGTGTTCTAGTTTGCTTTTATATTGCTGTGACAAGTACCATGGCCAGAAGCAACTTGGGGAGAAAAAAACTTTTTTGTGGCTTACACATCCCAACTACAGTCCATTACTGAGACTGGGCAGGGCAGGAACCTGGAAGCATAAACTGAAGCAGAGGCCATGGAGAAACAATGCCTACTCAGCTTGCTTTATGATACACCCCAAGACCAGCTTCCTAGCAGTAAGATGGGCCCTCCCACATCAATCAGTACTCAAGGAAATGCCATGCAGGTTTGTCTACAGTCAGTCTGATGGAAGCATTTTCTCAACTGAGGCTTCTCTTTCTGAGATAACTCTGGCTTGTGCAAACTTGACAAAAATGAAGCAGGACACCCTGAACTCCATGTTTTCTCCTTCTACTTTTTTCACTACCTTTTAAAACTCTTCCTGTATGAAAACAATATACTTCTTCCTCCTTTGATAGAAGCACTGACTCAGTGTATTTTTTAAAAATTTTTTAACGTAATTATTGTTGGTGGTGGTGGTAGCAGTCGTGTATTTGTGCCATAATACACATGTGGAGGTCAAGGAACAAAGTTCATGAATTGTTCTCTTCTTTCACGGTGTGTTCCAGATTTATAACTCAGATCATCCAGCTTGAGTGGAAAGCACTCTTCCCAGTGGAGCCATGTCCCATTGACATGGAATTTCATGTATCCCATGCTGACCTTGAACTCACCATATAGCTGAGGATGACTTTGAACTTCTCATCTTCTACCTTCTACTCCTGTGTGTTGAGTGTGAGAAGTCACATCTTAATCCACAACCCCAAGGGGGAGCCAGAAAGGGCATGCTGGGAATGGCATGAGTCTTTTGAAACCTTGAAGCCTGCTGGCAATGACCCATCTCCTCCAATATGGCCATACCTCTTATTCCTTCTGAAACAGTTCTGCCAACTGAGCACCAAGTATATGAATTTATGAGGAACATTGTCATTCAAAACATCACAACAGGTATACATGACATTTCTAGGGTTATCTGCTACTAGACATCGAACTCAGGACCATGTTCTTGCTAAGCAGGCGCTCTACCAACAGAGCTACACCCCCAGCCCTCAGTGTCTTATTGCTGTCTTCATGCTCAGTAGAGTCGGTTTTCCATTATAGGTTTTTGAATGAATACATGACCCAAAGACGGCACAAATTATCTATCACCTTCTAAGACTTTCTTTCAGGACATTTGAACTTGATGCATTGTGTATTTGGTTCACCATTCTTGCTCACAACTCCCATGACTTTAACACTCATGATATCCTTCCAGCCCCCTGATCACATTCTGACTTCCCTTGAGGACTGAATGCAGCGATTTCAGGTTCCATTCCTTCTTCTACCCCTGTTTTCTTCTCCCACAATACTTTTTATTGTTCCTCACCAGGATGTTTACAATACTGTTCCATAGATTCCTCTCCTCACAATACCCTGCTGTGAGAGTTACTATCTGAGCAACACAGATCCTTGACTTAAGGTCCATTTATTAAAAGTTGTCTTTGGGCTTCAAGTTTTCCATTCATAATCTTGTGGGAGCATGCCTTTCTCTTTTAGCCTCTGAAACTCAGATTTCAATCTTTAAAACTGTCTTCTTTGGTTTCATCAGCTAAATGCATTAAAGATAACCTCAGAGACATCAAAATGGGTCAGTGTTGCATTGAGGAATGAAGTCAGAGCCTTCTTGGATTAATTTGACTGAGAGTGAGCCTCAAGTTTGAAATCTCCACTTCTCTTCTCGTGTCTTCCGTTAGTTTGTGGTTACTGGCCTATCTGTGGTCTATTCTATGTATCTGTTCTGTATGGATGCTGTCTGTCCTTCTGTCCTTAACAAAGGGCTTTGTTCTGTATTTAGTGAACAGCCCAGATAGCATGTTATGGAGGAAGAAACTTTAAAGAAGTCTTTAACAGAGTTTCATCAGGGATTAAGTTACTGACTCCTACTGACCTCAAAACACACAATATTGAAAACAAACTATATCTGTATGTTGTTTTCAGCATTTGTGGCAGATATGTGTTGTACAAGGTCACTTCCAGCCTGCTGGCTGTTTTCAGCAAATGATTACCATATCACGCATGCACACACACATGCACATGTGCAAAAATCAATTTATAACTTAACACTGAAGTTGTACATCAGCTTATCTTGTAAAAGCTGATTACACGAGAAATCCAATGCAAATGAAGTTGGCTGTTATGTTGTTCTCTTAAAGGCAAGCGAAAGTTAAAGAGACTGATTACATAGTGGGATAGCAGGTTAAGTTTTAAATGAATTCTAGTTGTATTATTAATTAATTCAGTTGTGAAAGCCAGCAAAAGTTCAGTCTCTTTGAATAAGAGATACTTTCGAAAAGACTCATACCCTGTTCCCATTTCATATTCTCCTCATGGTCCCTCTTAAACCCCTTTGCTCAATACATCCTTTTTTTTTTTTTTTTTTACTTTCATTTAAAAAAATACAACCCACTGAGTTTGTTTAGGGCTGCTTGAATGTGTATGTATGTGAGGTTATTCATTGGATCATGGAGATTTTTACCAGAGGATAAACGACTAAAGAAAATGGCTCTCCCCTCCTTCTCCCAACAGCCATTAACTATTAATAACTCCTTCACTACTGGGGATCCCATGTGCCTGTCTCCCATCCAGCCACTACAGACTTCTTTCCACCTCTCAAATTTGCTTAGCCTGTTCCCAGCTCCTTGGGATGGTTTATATTCCTTCCTCTGCTTAGAACACTCACATTCACTGTGGCCTGTAGACATTTATCTCAGCCAAATGGTGCTGAATCCATTACCCTTGGGGCAGTTCTCATAATACCTTTACCGATGAAGCATTTCCAACTAATGTGAGTGGAATGAATCTCCAAAGCCACTATGACTACAAAAACATATATCGGTTATATCAATTATGTCTTTCATCAAGACAGTACCCAGCCTCCTGCCCAGGTACACTTACTGAGAATGCTCCATTTCTGTAACCCTCAAAGATGTGGCACTTGGTGCCTGAGCATGTAACATAACTCAAACATTGTTAGAGGAGGGGCTAGAAACGGCTCGGAGGGAAAGAGAGCTTGCCACACAAGCATGAAGAGCAAAGTCTGAAATCTCCAGCACCCGCATAAAAAGCCAGGCATGGACGGAGGGAGAAGAGGCTCATGAACTTCATACCCAACTGAAAAGCTATTGACAGCTGATTCCTACTGGGAAAAAGAAGAGTCAGGTTTTATTTTAAGCATGTGGCCCCAGCAGGGTGGGCATGCTCAAGGAGATGGCTATAGTCCTGTGTGGGTATGAAGAGCACCAACTGGACTTAATGGATTACTTCATTAAAAACAATAATGTGAAATTGAGGGAGTGGATCCCAGAGAGGCTGATAGGGGAGAAAAAAGTGGGAGATTGAATGTGATCAAAATTCAATGAATGAAAATTTCAAAGAGTTAGATAAAATACTGTATTTAAAAATCACTCCTGATTTAAGCAGTTCAGAGACAGGACAATTAAAAGTTAAAAAATCTGGGCATGGCTATGTGTACCTGTTATCCCAGTGTTACGAAGGCCAGAGACTGGAGGACTGCCGGGGCTTGCTGGGTGCAGGTCTGGCTCCAGGTTCAGAGACAGAGAGAGACCCTGCCTCAAGGCAAACAGGGATACAGCACGGCACCTGATGTCTCTGTCTGGCCTCCACATGGGTGTGTGCACAGATGTGTAGACACACTGCATACATATACCACACACATGCACACATCCACACAGGCATGCACACACAGAGAGAAGGGAGTGTTAGATGAACAGAACTGAGATTCACGGAGCTGTCCCTAACCACAGTTAAGCTGAGTGTCTTTCGAAAATAGGAAAAGGCAAAGTAATGCATCGCTATTCCCCTAGGAAAACAGGCTCATAATTATTTTTAAAGTTTTCCATTTTATCAAAGAGCCATAGAAACTGTTCCTTTTCAAAGCTCCACCAAAGCATTATTTTCCTAATTAATTGTTATAGAGGGAAAACTATTGCATAAATCAATTTCCAACTTAGTTTGATGGCAATCACTAATGAAATAGATTGGAGATCTGAAGCTTTAAAGAGAGGGTTTTCAGATGAATAATATATTTTATTTGTCAGCACTCCTCAAGCTCAATTTATGCTGAAATTAACTGAAAGTGGATTGCAAATAATTGTCAGTTCGTTGTCAGTCTGCTTTTCCAAGACTGTGAATAGATAGGATGACGAAAGGTAATTTCGTTTTTTTTTTTTTTTCCTTTGTAATTGCTTCTGGGTAATACCAGAGCCTTTGAAAGAGGGTGCAAGGCTGTGCATGTTGAAGACTGCAAAGAAAATGTAAAGCTTGGGTTGAATACCAAAAATTCTCTAGACACAGAGGACTTCATACTCCTAAGGCATCCTGCAGACTGTTTTTCTCAAACTGTCTACCCAAATCATATTAAATAACAGAATTTTGAACTTCACATATGAAAAACATCATGTCAATGGTGATAAGTAGGATAGAATCTGAGACCAATGATCAGACAGTGATTTCTCCATGGGTGTACGTGTATGCCAGATAGAGGCCAGAGGTCAGCTGCTCTTTAGGCACTAGCCACATTTTTGTTTGTTTGGCTTGTTTGTTTCTTTGTTTTTGAGGCAGAATCTTTCATTGGTCTAGAACTCACCGAACAGGCGAGGCTGGCTACCCTGTGAAATCTGGAGACCCACGTGGCTTACCAGAGCTAGGATTACCAGCATGTGTTCTCACACCCGGCAGTTTCCTTTCCGGTGGCTTCTAGGGATCCTGTTCAGGGCCTGGCTTGCAAGGCAACCACTTTTCTAACTAAGCCATTTATCTCCCCAGGCAAAGGTACATATCTGAGGTGGAGTAGTAGTTCCTGAGGGTAATCTGCAAGGGGTTTAAAACAAAACAGTTTTTAAAGTTTTGTTTTCTTTCTATGTTCCAAACACTTCAAGGAAGAATCAGGTGGAAACCACCTCACCAGAGGAGAAGAGCCAAAATCCAATAGTTTTCTATTGCAAGGCTTCTTGGGGGGAGTGAGGATGCAAAGCGCACAGTGAGCAAAATGACCCTCAATGAGAAATAATTTGTGACACCCCCACATTTACTTGGGTGTAGAGGTCATCTTGTAAGGTGAACTGTCTTAGCAAGTCAAGGTGTTTCTCAAAACCACACACTTGATAGCTGGCGAGTGTTTGCTGGAATTTCTGACATTGTGTCAGGTGGTAACCTACTTAATTTTAATTTAATTTTTGGGAAAAATATAAATAAACAAAACAATACCAAGCTTGTCGCTTTATTTCTACTTGTTACAAAGCATTATTCCCCCGATCACTGCTGTCTGTGCATTTTCCTTTTTAACCGCCACACAGCCCCACAGCTCCCCAGGTGACTGAGTTCACTGTTAAAGCAAATGTGTACTAGATCCTGAGAGCTCTTCCGGTGAACCTACTAACAGGAACGTGGACTCAAGCCCCCAAACATAACAACAAACATTTTCAAATGTGATTAGTAAATATAACTGCATTTCTGGTTAAAAACTAAGGAAGATGGCAAGCTGATGCTTTTACATGGAATTGAGCTTGGTGTGTCCATTGGAACGGCTCTGGCCAGTTTGTCATTGATGGCTGTATCCTTCTCTTCACAGTCACACCTTTGAGCCGATGGAGGAATCTTGTTGGGTGTTTCTGAAACATGGTTCCTAGCCAGGCCTGGCTGCACAAGGTTGTCACCAGAGCTATGCAGGAGACAACTGTAAGTTCAAGGCCTTTCTGGGCTACAGAGAAAGCTCAGAGCCAGCCTGAGAGACTTAGCTATACACTACGTTTAAATACATGAAAAAGAAGGCTGGCCAGAAAGACAAAATGTTGCATGTTGTCTCTCATCAGAAATTCTTAGCTCCAAATCTTCTCGTGTGAGTACATAGCCTGGAGTAATGACAGAAGCCAGGAAAGTAAAGTGGGACCGTTGCTAGAACAAAAAGTTTGGAAAAGCAGTAAGAGGAACAACAGAGTACAATCAGGGAAATGGGAAAAGGGTGGCTCTTTAAGAAAGGGAGGGAGATAAATACAGAAGAAGGTAGGTGGAGGGTAAATAAGAAAAGCAGAGTACAGGTGATCTGATAGGGCTATTGGGGAAGTGGGGTCGTTAGAGAGGGGAAGGAAGATAAATACAGAAGAAAAGTGTAAAATTACAATAAGAATATCTGAAAGAACAGTCACAAGAAAAGATATTATTAACTCTATCTAAAAAGTCTTTAACATACATAAATCTGTATATAAATATACACATAATTTTAATGAACTTTCTCATTTGTAATGACAGCACTCGCTCCAAGAATCAAGGAGTACTTAGTAAAAACCCTAATATCAGACATGAGAAACCTCTTTTGAGTTGTTGGCCAGGGCTGTCTAAGAAACTCCCCAAAACACTCAGCCTATCGGTAGTCCATGGTGTCCTCCAAGAGGTGGAAGGTAAGTCCCTGTTGCTGAAGGGACTTCAGAAAGAAGGCTCAGTGACTCCTGGGATGGAGCTGACTTGAATGCCCTCTCCCCAGGAACTAGCTTTCATGTTATCAGAAGGCATCATGCAAGCTTCCAAAGGAGGAAGACAACCAGCAGTCCTACCCAGCTATACCCATGCACCAGATCAAGGACCAGCACGCCATAACCCTAAGAGTGCAGTAGTGGCAGACATTCCTTGGTTGTAATCAAGAGCTCTCTAATCGGACTGAAGACCCACTAAAAAAGAGGACAGCCGTGCCTAGCTGGAAACTTAGCTCACTACTCAGTGCCAGTCAAGTCATGGTTATTGGAGGAGCATCTACAGCCACTAGTTTACTAAGCCAGCATAACAACAGTTTATAAACATCTGTTCTTATGGCCATAGATAAAAGTACTCTTCACCTGTCATCAAAGAAAACTTCTTTTTGCAACAGAGACCACTACTGAATCCCACAACCAATCAAAATGCAGTTGTGATTTCCAGTCCCAATGGATACATCTACAACACTTCCACACCTGAGGCTCAGGGAACATTTACAAAGAGGGGGTGAAGAGCCAGAGGATCAAAGAGTTTGTTGTGAGATTGTGTCTCCTAGTAATGTCAGAAGTTACACCTGTAAAGTCTCACCAACGTGACTGCCCAAACATGAGCTGAACAAGGACGACACTAGTGGACATGCCAAAGTGGATGGGGGAAAAGCCCATGAGGCCTCAGCCCTACCTAGAGAACTACAGGCAACTGAGGAAAACTGGCAGAGGCAGGGGTTGTCTCCCTCAGGGAAGAGCACACCAGCTAGCTGTCCAGTGCCAAATGGTCAGCCCTGAAAATGCACATACAAGTAACATCGTATGTACTGAACCAGATATATTTAGGAATAAGTATGTATATACGTATACATGCATATATGCATGCAATAACAATTAGTGAAAACAGAGACCATGAATTTGAAGAGGAACTTAGAGCTTTGGAAGGAGGAAAGGGAAGGCAGAAATATTGTACTTATATTATAGTCTTAAAAATAAGATAAAATAAATAGTTTATTGTGTTTTATGTATATTTCTGTGGCTGAACGCATGTGCATGCAGGGGCCCTTAGAGGTCCAAAGAGGGCTCTGGATCTCTTGGAACTGAGGAGTTACAGGTAGTTCTTAGTGCTCATGTGGGTGCTGGGAACTGAACCTAGGTCCTCTGCAACAGCAGTAAGTGCTCTTTACTGCTGAACATTCTCTCCAGTCTCAATATCTGTTTATTTTCTCTATTTATTTCTGAATTAATCATTGTGGGATGTAGATTATTCTCTTTGGTAATGGTGAGTGACCTGGTTATTTTTTCATCAACTTGACACAAACTATTTGGTACAAAAAAACTGTAGGCTTAGATTTTTTCACCAACTACTTTATTTAGAGTTCTTAAACACCTTTCCCTCTCTTCCAACCCTCAACCTTAGGTAGGAGATTAGTGGGGAAAGGGGCTGTAGACCTATTTTATTTACTTCCTGCTGATTAGGGTTGATGGGTCTTTAGGGGATTACCAAACTCAGTTATCAGGAAAGCAACAGTCCAGTTCAAAGGCCAACACAAAGAAGCAACATGAAGTCAGAGAAAGCTACAAGACTTAGATTGCCCAGGGAAGTTCTCTGGCACTTTCCTCTCTGTGAAGTCAAGTGTTGAAGCACAAAGATTAGCACAGCAATGTTAATTCAAAAAGTGATGCCTCACTGTGCATAGGCCTCTATATATCTCCTCTCCTCAGAGTCCACCAATGGATGTTCTCAGCTGGCCAAAGTCACACCCTTTGCATGAGAGAGCTCAGAGCAAAACATCACATGCCCTCTCACAAGCCAGCCTCCAGCAAAACATCATGTGACAAAACTGTCTTTAAGGAAACCAGAATCTTCTACTTGAAAAAAACTTCAATTGAGAAAATGCTTCCATCAGATAGCCTGTAGGCAAGTCTCTTAATTAATGATTGATGTAGGAGGGCCTAGCCCACTGTGAAAGGTGCTGCCCCTGGACAGGTGGTTGGTCAGGGTTGTGTAAGAAATCAGTCTGAGCAAGCATAGGAGGACCTAACCAATGAGCAGTGACCTCTGGTGGCTTCTGCTCTGTTCCTGTCTCTGGGTTCCTGCCTTGAGTTCCTGCCTTGGCTTCCATCAATGGACTGTGACCAGGGATATGAAAGCCCAATTAACCCTTCCTTCCCTGAGTTGCTTGCGAGCATGGTGGTAATTACAGCAATAGAAACCCTAACTAGGACACCTATTACTAAACCAATAGAAAATAGATGAGGTGGAGAAGAAACTCCCCACCCCCTGCCCCAGAGGCAGCAGAGCACAAGTCTGGCAGTATCCTGGATTCCAGACTTTGGGGCTCTAGAATGTGAAGCAGTAATATCTCATATGATTGTGGGATTAAGATATCATGTTTGAGGCACTCTTGACACTAGTTAAGTAATGCTGAAGAAGCTGCGTCATCTTCCAGGAGTGTTAAATAAAGGTCTGATGTGGAGAGCTGTGTACATACATACTAATGTGAAGAGATGTATCTCTGCTGATGTAGAAGCTGCATACCTGTTGATGTGGATATCTGCATACATATGATGTAGACAGTTGCATATGTCTGATGGAGATAGCGCTGCATTAAGGTTGAGAGCTCTGTGCATGTCTGATATGGAAAACTACATATATGCTGATGTGGATATCCCCACATATGTCTGATGTGGGCAGCTGCCAATATGTGGTGAGGCCCACGGAGGTCCCTGGGTCCAAATGAATGATGGGCCTGGCACCTGCCCCCCACCACTAGAGAGAGGCAAGGATTAGCAACAGTGGGTTGAGAGCTGTGGTGGAGCCTTGCTTCTGAACCCAAATGGAGAGTAATGATGCCATTTCTTTTCTCTGGTTCTTAAGCATCACGTAGATTCCTCTTATTATCTGAGCCAGATGCACAGGGAAAGAGATTGCACTGTAGTCCACATTCAGTTAAGCCTGCCACACAAGCTGCCACATCTCTTCTCCAGTACAGCTCTTTCCAGGTCTGGCCTGGGTCATGCACAGCTGATTCCTGGTCCCCTGGCAGAGCGCTGTGCGCAGCCAGCCACTGTAAGACTGCCCTTGCACTTAGAGCACAAGTAACCGTGAGCCTGACCACTAGATTTGCATAAGGGGCCCGCATGGGCCAGTCTTTCCACTATCTCTGAAAGTGATTTCCAGGATTCTTGCTATATAGGAGCGCCCATTCTGTCCTCAGTGACCCATTCTGAGGACAGGGGATTTAGGGTGGGCCCAGTTGCTACAGCAGAACCTTAACCATCACTCTGTTTTTTGCCTTGAACCTTTTTCTCCAGCTACCTGTGCCTTGGCCCTGAGGATGTAAAGATTCCAGGAGGCAACTGTGTGTCGCTATGACTCCAAGTGCCCTTCAGGGCCCAGCTCTTCTTTGTGAAGTTGAGCACCAGTCCTCCATGCATAGCCTGCCTCCACAACATGTGGAATTCTCCAGTCCTCCATGCATGTGTCTGTCTCCACACACATGAAATTCTCCAGTCCTCCATGTATATCCTCCTCCACACACACGTAGAATTTTTCCATTTGATCATTTTTATCCACCATGTTCCTTTCTTGTTCCCATTATCCCTGCATGTTAAAATACTTTTTCTGTGTGCTGTGTGTACATGTGCGTGTCTTTGGCCTGCTTCACCTACATCTTGGTGGATCCTATCTCCTGCAACCCTCACCCCTACCACACCCAGCCAAAACACATGCCTGAAACTGCTTCTTCCTTTTCTTCCCCCTTTAGTGAACTTCCCCAGAGTTTTCTCTTTGGGGTACAGTGGTCATGTTAATGGGACACTCACCAAATGTGCTTTTCTGTTTATGCCAACAAGGGTTGTTTGTCTCAAGGACCAGAAATGTGTTTCCAGTTTGCTTAAGGAATGAAAGTGGCGCTAGGAAGATGGTTCAGTCAGTATGGGGCTTGCCTTGCATGCATCAGGACCGGAGTTCCATCCTTAGAGCTCATGTAAAACAATCTGGTGCTGTAGTTCATGCTTGTGGCCTTGTTGCCGGAAAGGGGAAAGCAAGTTTGCTCACTGGCCTAGCTGACTTGGTAAATTCCAGACCAGTTAGAAACCCTGTTGCAAAGAAAGACAGGGTAGATGGCTGTCATCCAGTGGTCTTCACAAGCATGCACACACTTGTGCCCTGTGTACACTTGCATAAACACATGCACACACTCAAAGTAAGAAAAAAAAATCAAAGAAACACTCATTATCTCATTTATTGGACCTGAAGACACCATCAGATGCCCTAAACTATTCGCTCAGGGTATGCTCTGCTGCGCATCTCTCGGACTGCTTCCTTCCACATTTACTTTGTTCTCAGATAGTCGCTGTCTACCAGGTGGCTATTTAGGTGAGCTGTTGTGTCTCAACATACCAGAGGAAGAAGGTTCCTGCTCTCCTGCAGGGTGTTCATCAGTCTATTTCTCTCATTTCCTACTATATTCACCAGTCTATCTGGCCCACAAGCTTACAAGGACTCTCCAGTCTCTGCCTCCAATATCACCATAAGAGTGCTGAGATTACAGGCAGCCATGTGACCATATCTGGCTTTATGTGAGCTCTGGCTGTCTAAACTCAGGTCTGTATGCTTGTCAGCAGACTCTTACCCACTGAGCCATATATCCTGCCTGGAAAGTCTTTCCATTGATTGATTGATTGATTGGAGCTTTAACCTTAGGTGTGCTTTTGGAACGAAGGCCCCACATTTTTATTTTATATGGTGTAACACACCCTACGGCAGCCACTTACTTTACTGATGTCTTGTTTGTTAGAGGGCATCATGATGGCCTCTCTCTCATTAGCTATTTGCAAGCTGTGTTGTGCTTGGCCCTCACTTGACATCACTTTTATAGGTGCGTGTAAGCACAGAGTAAATCTATGAAGGGCTTAGAGCATTCAGTCTTAAATTCCCTTCTGCTCTGACCTCACTTACTAACTCATTCACCTGTACGTTTCCTGCTTCTGAGTGTGTGTACATGTGTGCTGATGTATGTTTGTGCACGTGTATGTAGAGGTCAGAGAGCAACCTTGGCAGTGCCACCCACCTTGTTTTCTGAAACTCAGCCTCACATTGACCTGGAGCTTGCCAAGTGGGTTGTGCTGCTGGACCAAGAATCCAACTGTCTTTATTTTCCCATTAAAATCATGTGCCTTGTTGGCTTTTTCAAAAAAGTATTTTCTAGGCATAAGGATCAGGTCCTCAGCAAACACTCCTAACTGCTGAGCCATCTTTCCAGCCCCGAGTTATATTTTGTTTATTGTTTGTTTTTGAGACAGTGTGTCATATAACTCAGGCTGCTTTAGAACTCCCCAAGCAGCTGGGAATGTACTTGAACTCCTGATCATCATGTCCCTACCTTCCAAGTGCTTGGGTCACAGATAACGAATGCCTGGCTTACATGGTGCTGAGGACAAAATCCAGGACTTTGTGCATGCTAGCTACGTACTCTACCAACTGAGGCATGTCCCCAGACCACAGGATGATTTAAAGGATACAGGAAGATAGATACTGCTTATATGCAAACACCACATGATTTTACACAAATGATTGGAGTATCTCCAGCAATGGAAAGAGGGACAGTGACCTAGGACAAAACTCCCACAGCAGGAGGATGGACTACTTGCATTTCAGTCTCATTTCATCTCTGAGTTCAATTAATTTACTGTTTAGAATTAGCCACTGCAGTTAGCAGAAAATGGGCTGGCAAGATGGCACTCAGTGCCAAGCTTTTCAACTGGAGTTTGATTCCTGGGGACTCTTATAGTGAAGGGGAAAACCAACTTCTGCAAGTTTTTCTCTGACTTCCACGACTGTGCTGTGGAACACACACACACACACACACACACACACACACACACACACACACACATACACACACACAGAGTCAGACGCACACAGGCATGCAAATGAATATATACATAAGTAAATAAAAAAAATAAAATAAAATAAACTTTAGAAATTACCAGAATATCTTATTTATTCAGTGACAACACAAGAAAAAAAATCCAGAAAAACATTTTCAGGAGAACACTGTTGATCATACTTAAAACTCACAAAATAGTTAAGAATTACTGTGTGACAAATTGGGAGAGGGAGACAA
Organism: Psammomys obesus; assembly: GCF_907164565.1. NCBI lineage: Eukaryota > Metazoa > Chordata > Mammalia > Rodentia > Muridae > Psammomys > Psammomys obesus. The sequence continues at coordinate 60,501,674 of NW_026585504.1, read as the reverse complement.
AAAAACATATTCTACTTCCGAACAACAGATGGCGATGTAGCTAAGCAAATGGAAGATGTTGTTCTGTGTTCCTGAAGCGTGTAGAAGCAAAGCTATAAACAACATATGGGAAACAATGAATATTTTAATTAGATGTTAATAACTGAATATCGAATCCTTGTCTTTCCACCTAACTCACAACAGTGTTATGATGGCTAATTAATAAGTGATTGTAAAGGAAATGAGTCATTATTTGCTGCAATAATTAGGCCAGTTGACATGATTTTCATCATGAAGTATTTTTAAAAAGTAGATGGATATGGAGCAAGTTATCTTTCTGTCCTTACAGGATCCCCACAGTGCCTGCTTGGGCTGATTTTTATTGCCACTTTATATTGCTTAGGTACCTGGGTACCAGCGTGGATTTGTTCTGTCATTTCTTTCTAGCCATGGAATCATGTGTGGGTATTGTCTTAAAAGACAGCCTGTCACATGTACTTGGAATTATGTATATAGAAGGAAATGCAAAAGCCTGCTTTTGTGGGGGAACTTTTTGGAAAGATATCAACCGTTGAGCAAATCAAAACAAAACCCTAGCCAGAAGAATAAAGCCTCGATCCAGAGTCCCCATCCCTAGCGTCTGATTTTCATATATAAAAATAAAACTAAAAAGCAAGTATATAATCCCAAACTCCTCCTCCCCATTCCATATTTCAATCCTCTTTGAACTGCCTCATGTCCTCAGGACATAATGAAATGCCTTGCTCTGGAAGGAAGCCACACAGATACATTTCAAGACCCCTCCCTCTCCCTCTGCTAGTAGCAGGGCTAATACAGTTTACTTATTAGATGAGTCACCATGGATACTGATAGACTCAAGCCAAGTCTACCCCACTAAGGGGAATTGGAGAGTTGAGGCAATTAGCCTCATAATTTAAATAAACAAAGTTCCTCTCATTTTTGTTTCGGTTACCTGATTTTTTTTTTCTTCAAATGAATGTCTAATTTTAGTTTTGAATTATTAGAGGTGGTTCTTGCCTCGGGTCTCTTGTTAAATTAGCTGGCAGAGATCTGGACTCTTCTACCCCAGGCGAATGAGCTTTCTGTTTTATCATTCCCAAGCCTTTCTAGCCGGCATTTTGGGAAACAAGGCGAATAGCTACAGCCCAGGAAGAACAGCTTCTTTGAAAGCACGGAGATCTAGAAATGGCTGCTTGGAGAGACCAGATCCTTTCAATCGGACAAAGACATTCATAAACCCATGTCCTTCATGACCCTGTGGTCCCCAGGCTGTTGTGCTCAGACCACATGTTTCTTCACTGGTCCTAGGCCAAGCCACAGTCTACAGTGACACCCCCAACTGGGACTTTAGGGCTGGTCTTGGCTACCTCTTGCAATCTCATTTTTTTTTTTTTTTCTCAGATCTTGTCCCACCCTCGCCAGTATGAATTCTCTCATCTGGCTTTCTGCTGCGATAGAGGAGCCTAAAGCATGGCTCTCCTTCCCAAGTAACAAGGCTTCATGTGTTACAACCAGCATACATCATCCCCATTATTTAGCACTTCTTGTCTTTATCCTGGATGGTACTAGCTATGGCATGAGTCCTGATAAATGTGGCCTGTGTTGTTTTGCTTTGTGTGTGCCTGTGTTTGTGTGTGTGTGCAGGTGCATTTGTGTGTTTGTGTGGAAATCAGAGGATGGCCTCATTTGTTGTTTAGATGCCATTCACTTTGTTATTTTGAGGCAGGGTCTCTCACTGGTCTGTTGCTCTCCAAGTAGGCTTGGCTGGCTGGCCAGAGAGCCCAGACATCTGCCTGTCTTTGCCTCCCCAGTGCTGGGATTACAAGTGCTTCACTACTTTGCTTGTTTTTGTTTATATGTTTGTTTGTCTGGTTGTTGTTTTTCTGGTTTTGCTTGTTTGTTTTTTCATTCTTTGTATGTTTAATTTTGTTTGTCTGTTTTGCATGGATGTGCTCTACTTCAGGTCCTGCTGATTGCAGGGCCAGAACTTTAGCAACAAACCATCACAGCAATGCTGCACTGTTGGTCTTACTGTTTGTAAAGAGAGGATCCTTCTTTTAGCTTTTGCCACTTCCTAAGAAATGTCTTGCTCAGCGGGACTTAGCATTGAGAGTATTCTGGCCCATTCATCACTTTTTTTTTTTTTTAAAGGTTTTAAATTTTATATAGTGTGAGGGTAGGTGAGGGTTGGCTGCCTGTGTACGGAGTTATAGAACAACTTGTAGAAATTAGCTTTCTCCTTCCACTTCGTGGGTCCCAAGGAATCAAACTCAAGTCCTTGGGTTTTGCAGAAAACACTTTTTTTTTTTCACTGAGCTCTTATTGGCCCTCTTATCCTAGCTTTTTAGTTCTTCCCCCTGAAAGGAGTGGGTGTGTTGTCTGTGCAGAGGCTGCATGCCAATCTGATTGGACAGTGTGGTATCCAACGGAGGTAGGGCTACAGGCTAGAAAGGGATCTTGACAACTGGTGGTCATGAGTTTGATTCTTATTCCATATTCATATACATATATATATATATATGAGGCAGAGTAGTATGATAAATAACTTGCACAGAGTACCTCATCAGAGCTCTGTAATATTTTGTATATTATTAGATGAGCTTGGTCTTACTGCATACGGTTTTAAATGTGTATTTTTATTTCTCATTCAGGTGTTTTGACTCAACATGTGCCTGTGCATCACGTGCACACAGTGTCCCCAGAGCCTAGAAAAGGACCACAGACACCCTGACACTGGAGTTACAGATGATCACTAGCCACCGCATACATCACCATGGGTGTCCTGGCATTTGAACCCAAACCCCCTGGAAGAGCAGCAAGTGCTCTGAATCACAGAGACACTAAGGGCTAACAGGTCGGACCTAGTAGATATCTGTAGAACATTCCATACAAACAAAAGAATATACCTTTTTCTCAGTACCTCATGGAACCTTCTCTAAAACTGACCACATACTTGGACACAAAGCAAGCCTAAATCAATTTTAAAAAATTGAAATAAGACCTTGTATTCTGTAAGACCACCCAGAATTAAAGCTAGACTTCAACAACAACAGAAACACCAGAATGTCTACAAACTCATGGAACCTGAATCACTCTTTACTTAATGACCACTGGGTGATGGAGGAAATAAAGAAATTAAGGACTTTCTAGAATTCAATGAAAGTGAATTCTTAATCCAGACCTGAATGCTTATATTTTAATATAATAAGAGTTGACAGTTAAGTATAGAATTGTTCTGCAATGAGAATGTGGGTATTTTATTCTATTGCTGTTACTCCTCATTCTTTTTTCTCCACCTGAGCAAGACTTAACGTGTCAGTTCTCATTTTGTGTACACACGTGTACTCGCATGCGTGAGGCACACATGTGTGCCTATGGAGGCTACAGGACAACTTAGGCTCCTTCAGAACACCATCCACCTTAGTTTTGAGACCTCGCCTCTCATTGTCCTGCAGTTCTTCTGGTCGGCTAGGCTGTCTGGCTGTTGCAGTAGCCCAGCTATCTTTGCTTTTCTGGCTCTGGGATCACAGCCAGGGTTGTGTGTTTATGTGTGTGCAGATGTGTGCACATGTGGAGGCCAGGGGTCAACATCTTGTGTCTTATTTTTTCACTCTCCACCTTATCTTTTGGTAAGTTTTCACTAAACCCAGAATTTGCTGGGCTAGACTGACTGCCAGGCAGCTCCTAGGACCCCATGTCTACCTCTCAGCCCTGGAATTAGAAGAATGCAGCTATACCTGTTTTTGTTTTTATGGATGGTAGGGATCTGAAATCAGGGGCCCATGTGGCAAGCACTTTACCTACCCAGTCACCCCAATCTCCATAGACTAGCATTTTAAAATGCAGGTTCTGGGGATTCAACTCAGGCCCTCACATTTGCAAGGCAAGCATTTTACTGAGTTATCTCCTCAGCTCAGTACTTGTTTTGAAAAAAAAAAAAAAAAAAGATATGTGACTTAAACACTGCTGGGAACAGACATGACATTCATTCCCATGACTCTGCCTTCAAGGAATTATGCTCTTGCAACTGAGACAACACCATTATACACGAGCTAAAGTGGTACGAACACTACCTAAAACATAGAAGGTTTTACTCTATGAAGCAATTTCTATAAAACACTCTGCAACTTTCATTTCATTATAATGACTGCCTAGTAAATCAAGGCAATCATTGCCATCCTTGATTTACTGAACAGGAAAATTGAAGCTCAGGAAGTCAAAGACTTGCCCAAGGTCACATAGCTACCAGTGGCAGCCTCAGGACTTGGGGTGGGCATGTCAAATTCTAGAGTCTGAACCTGAACCTTCATCAGTTGTTCCTAGGGGCCAGGCTAGCGGGGTTTAAACAAAGACCAGTCAATCATCAGAGAACAGAGGAGCAATGTCGAGATGGAACTCACCCAGATGGTTTCCTGGGGAAAGTGTATGGTAACCAGAGTTTCCAGGGACAGTCTTCACAAAGGAAAACAGTGAAACAAGACAGCCATAAAGAAATGGGTGTGTTAGAAGTTCCTCATGAAAGTGTGAGACCATCTCTTTTCTCTGGGGCTGTTCCTGGGTGGAGTTCTTCTCAAGTTGTCCACTGTTCTTCAGGGTGTCTGTTGCATGCTGGTGTCATTTTTCTGAGGCATTTGGACACACAGTTTCCAGAACCTATGGACTGCTCTCCCGGAAGATGCCAGGACTCCCATTGTGAGTTTGAGAAAGAGTGTGGGTTGCCCAAGATGACCCAGTTGGCCAAACTAGATGGTCACCAGAGTGCACTACTGCTCTGTTTTCCACAGTGGCCCTTACTTTTTTTTTGTGTGTGCAAGGTATGTGTGTGTATGTGTTTCATGTATGAGTATGTATGTTTCATGTATAAGTATGTTGTGCATGGAAGCCAGAGGTCAGCCTCAAGTATCATTTCTTATGCACCATCCACCTTGTTTTTGGAGACAGGGACTCTCACTGGCCTGGCACTGGGCATTAGGTTAGGCTTCTCAGTTGATTCATGTCTGTCTCCTTAGAACTGAGATTATAAGCACATTAAAACCACCATGCCCAGCATTTTTTATGTGGGTTCTGGGGATCAAACTCAGGCTCTTTAGGAGAGCACTTTAACAACTGAGCCATCACCCCACTCTATCCCCTGCTAGGCCTTGTGTTTTATGATATCGGGCATGGGCATGGAGTTTCTAAAACTTCTTCCATCCATGTCTAGTGCTTAGTAAAGGGCCCTCATTTCCTCCCTGGTACTGGCTAAAGTAGTTATAATGTACCCCAAACCAGACAGACCACAGCATCCTCATGGAGTGCTATTCTATTGTCCTGCTTTAGAAGCCAACACAACAGCAGAGCTTCCATTTCTCCTTCTGAGAAGCCTGCCTGCCTGATACTGGAAGCAAAAACATGTTCACACTCAAATCTTAAGGGTCTGATGGGATTTTTAAAGTTGGCCATCCCCTCCCTTTCTGCCACCCAATACATGAAGAGCACAGCAGGAGCCTCTTTTGTTTTGAACAAATGTCTCTATTTACAACAAAATGCAGAGCCTGTTTAGATCAATGCACAAACATCTATCCAATTCAGTGACTTCTTCCAAGAGGCAGCCTCTCCCATTGTCAGTGGGTCCCTGCTGAGATATCTGATGCATCCACTGCATTTTATATCGCTTAATGTGGCTTATGTATCTGCCAATAAATCTGCAATCCAGGTCACAGAATATGTAGCTCAAGGAAATCCATAAAAGTCATAGAGAGTGGCTTCACTAACTGCATCGCGTTGCCAAAAGCTGAGGTCATTTCCTCTTGCTAAAAATGCAGAGCTTCATAAATTATTTTTATCACCTCTGGAGTCAAGCAAACAGTTTTGCACAGATGCCAAGGAGGTTTCACCTCCCTTCTTGCCCCCATACCACCACCACCCTTCAATCTTGAAATGTTTTTCACAAGTCTTCTCCAAAATGATTGTGTTTATGCTCCCTCCCCTCCTTTCCCCTACATTACCAATGTCCTAGCAAAGTGGATGTAAATCTGGGAACATAAACACAATTGTATCCAGCCAAGGTTTTCACAGAAATTGACATAAATACTGGGCTTGGGGCTGGGGAGATAGCTCATTTTCACTAGATTGCAAGATTGGTGACCTGGGTCTGAATCCTCAGAATTCAATTAAGAAACCTGATTCTGGGACTGGCATCTGTACTCTCAGCATTCCTAAGTTGGCAGAGCCAAGAGAATCAGCCAGAAATTCACATGGGCAACACAAAAGAAGGAACCAGAGAGACCCTGACTCAAAACAATGTGCAAGGAGAAAACAAATTAGAAAAAGCTGTCCTCTGACCTTCACACAATGCTGTGGTAAACAAACCCACACGCATGTGCACACACGCATGCATCGAACGCACACCTACATACACCAGCTCACACAGACTCACACACACACACACCACAAAGTAGATCTTAAAAAATTAATAATGAAGCTGGGCGTGGTGGCACACACCTTTAATCCTAGCACTGGGGAGGCAGAGGCAGGTAGATCTTTATGAGTATGAGGCCAGCCTAGTCTACAGAGCAAATCCCATGACAGCCAGAGAAACCTCATCTTGAAAAAACAAAAATGAAACCAAAGCAAATAATAATAACAATCATAATCATCATCATCATCATCCCTGGACCTATTGTAAAGGGAGAAAACCACCTTCACAAAGCTGTCCTCTGACCTCCACATGTACGGCACACATGTCCACATGCACACATCATATCCCCCCCACATATACATATACACATACATAATACTGACCATAGAAAGTGGTTCTGAGTTTGCTGTAATTTTTTCCAACCCCTACCCACTGACAATGTTTCCATAAAAGCCTTTTTTTTTTTTTAAAGGAGGTGTTAGTTATGCTGAGATGGTAAAAACAAGCCATGAATGTTCAGTGAGGAACTTTATAGAAAACACTACCGAATTAACTTACAGTACATTTGTTAAACATGAGCACTTCTAATAATGACATTTCATTGAACAATGCCCTTTGTCTTTCTCAGTTCATCAGCTACCTATTTCAGTAATGAGCCACAGTCATCCCATTCTGGTTTTCCCCTAATGTAAAGGCTCAGCTCACTTCACCGCCAGTGAAGCATAATGCTATTATTCAGTCCTTGGCTTAGGAAGAAAAAGCTATGGAATATATCACCATTCTAATTGGCTAACAAATATTAAGCCTTATGATTGTTAACGGCATGCAGCCCTTCTGGTTTGCATGGGAATAACTGAAAATAAATAAATAAATATAACACAGAAGGAAAGGGAGAGGGTTTGAAGGGAGGATAAAAGAAAGAAAAGACTAGTGGTGTAGTTTATGAGCAGTAACCTGAGTATTCACGGAAAAATATGAGCACATATTATATTTAATAGCTCAAATGTTATCTTAATTCTTTATCAACAATTCATGCAGATAGCTTAATACCAAATATTTTAGTTAAGATTAACAACCTGTGAAACAGAAGGCTTGGCAAATGAGAACCGTGTCTACCTCAGCTATCTGAGGAGGAACGAAAGCCACTGGAAGGCTGGGTCATGCATGAGGTATTCGTTTTCTGCCAAGTAAATGCAGGCAGATTTGGAAAATATTATGTCTATCGTGGCCCTGATTTATACTCTCTGTGGAAGGTAATGAAGCCTGTGTCCAAGCTTATTTTCACTCCTTTTGCAAAAGCTTCTCCCTAGAAATGAAAGATAGGTTCCTTCCTGTTTCTCCTTTTCCACGTGGCAGAATCTCCTTAAGCATGTCCCCCAACCCCGATCTCTCTTTTGAACTCAGCAAAACATCTCATTAGTAAAGGCAAGATTGGGCTCCTTGTAATCTTTCCCCAGCTGAGGCAAAGCTACACAATTTACAATAGATCTTTGGAAAACTGCTTTTTTTTTTCCTTTTTCTTTTTTTCTTTTCTTTTCTTTCTTTCTCTCTCTCTCTCTCTCTTAAACCGAGGGCGGCTGCTTCTATAGATCTCTCTCTCAATTACCCACAGTAAATTTAGGCATTGTGCAAGAGCAAATTTTACAGTCCATGAAGAGATGAAGTGAAATCTAGATGAAATTCATTGTGACACATTCCCAGTTAGCGCTGTGATGTGTCTGTATTACAGAAGATAGACGTTCTATTAGCATGGAAGCTCCCATAATGGACTGTGAATCATCTCAGGTAATAGAGATGCCAAGCGGAATGAATGAAAAGTGCTATTGGATTCCATTAGCGCCCTTTGTTTTTAAATCAGTCATTTCTTGTGAATAACCAACTCTACACTTCTTGACCCTCACTCCAAGTAATAATTGTGGACGAGTATCACCGTGCATTAATCTGACTTACTGTGTAATTAGTGGTGTAGTTAAGAGCTTATTTGGGTTTCCTAAACTCAGAAGCCTGTGCCTTTCCCAGCTGGACAGAGGATTATAAACACATAAATGGGTAAAAATAGCCTCTCTGTGACTCATTTTAATTCTATTTCAATTTCTTTGGAATTATGCCCCTACCATCTTGTTTATTTGGGATTTTATATTGTTTCATTGCTACTTTCTGTTGTTCTTTCTTTAAAGATGTCCTTCTACCCCAGGTTTGACATCAGGACAAATGTTATCCCAAAGGTAGACTTACAAAAGGAATTTCGTTTAATTAAACCATTGAGCCCCCACCCCCAACCAATTTTAAAATTCACTGGGTATCCATTCCGCAGCAACGTAATATCAACATCACATTTCCTTTCACAGACAGCCTCACCTAATCTGTCAATCAGCTATGACTGGTCAGAGGTACCCATTAGTCTGATAATTAGCACAGGGGTTAGGTGTAGCTCAGATCTGGTGCCTTTGGGAAGCCTAAAAGGCTGTCATCTGTGCAGCAGATCGAGGCACAGGAACGCTATTTAATAGTACTGTAAACAAGGAACATTTGGACAACCCCGACAAACATTCATTTTCTTCTTAGAATTATGTTTTAATTAATTAGTTAATTAATTGTGTATGTGAGAGAGACAGAGAACACAAATGGAAGTCAGAGGATAGATAAAGAAGTTAGGTCTCTGCTCCCACCATGTAGGTCCTGGGGATCAAACTCAGGTAAGCATGTCTTTTATCCACTGAGCCATCTTGCAGGCTCCAAACACTTATTTCTTAATTCACTGCATTTGATACAAATGCAGTATCTTCTCATGAGAAAAAGCTGTATTTGTCCCCAAACTCTGTAGTAGGTGTATATACATTTCAGACACATCCACAACACACACACACACACACACACACACACACACACACACACACCTGATTTACAAGGCAGGAACAAGCGATTTTGCAAAAGGACGATAGCATCTAAAGCAAGCAGAGCAACACGACACGAGTTGCTTTAATATTCCCCCATAAATCCCCTGAGACATCTTTAAGAAGAGCCCGCTCTGTGTCTTCCGTCTATGATCATCTGTTTCCACACCAGGACGAACAACATTATCCTCATCTGCAGAAGGATGTGAGAAAAGAGTGCTTCTATCCGTGGCTTTCTCCTTAATGTTGTACTGACAGGTGTAAGATTAACTTTGTTAGGTGTCTAGCCACTCATGCAAACTAAATTAAATTAATGGAACAAATTTCTCTCATAATTAAGATAAAAATTCATGTCAGCTGTAACCTTGCTGTACACTAATTATATACAAATGATTTATCATCTGCTTCGCCCAGAATATTAATCCTTACCTCATTGATAACTGCAGTCAGTGTTAAGAGATGAAAGTTGATTAAATATGACAGATTAGGCAACCACGGCCCTTGGTGCCGGCACTACAGTGAAACCAATAATGCTCAAGTCGCTCTCTGTGTTTCAAACGCATCCCCATGGAAACAGATGCATGCTTAATGAAGGGTGCTGAGATTATTTTCAATAATGACTGATATTGGAACAGTGGGCAGAGCTGATCAATAACAATTAGCCACTTAGCCTGCTAAAGACATGGTTAGAGAAAACAGGTTATTTACACATTAGTGGGACCTTATCCAAAGACGAATACTCTGTAACGTCTCTATGCTATATCATGTGTGAGTATGTGTCTCTTTTTTTTCCCCTGCGTGGGAGGGGCTCCGTGGCGGAGGGTGGTATTGTGCCAAGCGCCCTCCTGTCGCCTCTTAGCTCCTGCTTATGAAATGAGTGATTGATGTTGCCAGCGGTTCTTTGGTGCTCTGAAGAGAGCTGCCAAGTGTATCAGGAAAAGTCCAAAGGCGACTGTGACCATGAAACTAATATTGCTTTGTAGGGATTTGGTTTGAGGAAAACTTCGCTGCCAAGGCGTAACTCAATTGTACAGAAAATTCTTTTGATCCCTCACTGTAGGCTCTGTCATTTAATTTTAAAGAATCCAAGATGAGTCGTGCAGATATTTAAGGAAAACCTCTGCTTTGGACTCCCTTCATACTAGCTGTAAAATATTTTAATAACATAAATTTAATAATAGATCTGGCTTTCAAGTCTATTTGGAAATTTGCACTTTTATTTTGTATTAATTTGAATCACCCCAGGAGTCAAGATCTTGTAATGCTAATTACTTATAGAGACTCCCAGGATTCCTACCCTGACAGTCAGCTTGGAGAAATCCCAACTCCCTGGGCCAAAAAGTGTTAATAAAAAGTGATTAGCTACTCGGGTCGAGCCCCATTATAATAATGCATTATAGTTCCCTTGAATGGGCTGTGCACATTCTCATTTCTCTGAATGAAGAAAATGGTTGAGGGAGATGAAAACCTGAGCATTTCAGCTGGCATTGTTACCCAAAGAATCAAGCTTTTAAAAATAAAAGAGAAGGTTCTTTCTTCACACTTCTTTCATTTCCATACTCAGATCTGGGAACACAAACAGTGACACACTGGGCACATCCCCCAGTCTAGCTCACCTATTTGTTCTGGTATAAGAAGGTATGTGTGAACGCATTCAGGGGGTTAATGCTGAACCTAAGAGGCTGGATGTGAGAGGACTTTTTTTTTTTTTTTTTTTTCTTTTAAAGATTTATTTGTATTCGGATTTATGTGTGTCTGCCTCTATATATGGGTATGTGAACGTGACTGCAGTGTCCACAGAGGCCAGAAGAGGGCGTACACTCCCCCTAGAGCTAGCTGAGGTTTACCGGGGAGGGGTGATTGTGGAGGTAGTGGGGGTGAGCCACCCGTGTGGGTCCGAACTCAAGTCCTTCTGAAGAGCAGCGTCTGTTCTTAACGCAGAGCCCGCTCTCCAGCTCACCCGAGAGGCTTGATACTTAGGAAGAGCGCACAGAATTTGTCTTTTAGTCCTGTGGGACAGACGCTCTTTACTGAAATCATCAGCCGCAGGGTGTCCATGGCTAGGACTTCACACGGATGCCAATAAAGCTGGAACCACATTTATTGTGACGGAGCAAAAACAGATCCTAAACACCCTAAGTCAAGCGCAGCCAACGAAAAATGGGTTGACAGGTTTCTATCAGGAAGGCAAACGGGCGTGTCAGATTCTCGAATGACACTGGGTCATTTCATCTCTGTTTTAGCATCATAATAAATAAATACAGAATACCTATAAAGACCACTCCACAGAAAGCACATCTTAATACACTCCCACGAAGCCATCCGATACATAGCTCACGCCTTTCCCCAACACCAAACAGTTTAAAGTTTTGCTACATCTCTAGGTGGAACTAGAATTTCATCAAAAACAAAGGTGACGGTAGAATAATACTATTGTGTTTTGGCAAATAAAACATGGGTCTCAGGGTAAAGTTTATTAGATAACCTAGTTATCCTTATTGGGGTATGTTATTTTATTATTGTTTTGGTGGTGGCTGTATACAGGCCCTTGTGGGAAGGTTAGAGAACAACTTCTAGGAATCACTTCTTTCCCTCCCCTTTTGGTTGGTCCTGGGGATTGAACTCAGATAATCCAGCTTGCATGGGTAATTTAGCCAGCCATTTTGCTTGCTCTGTTTACAATCTTTCTAAAAGTACTATGCTCTGCTCTCTATGCCTGAGGACTTGAGTCCTTGCTATCACTCACCCGGTTTCATCTCCCACACCTACCCTGACTGGAAATATAGTCGGGGCAATTACCCTCTCTCAACAGTCTGAACAACACAATTATTGGGAAGATAATAAGATTATCCAGGCTTTTGCTTCTTCAAATGATACCGAGGAATTCTGACTGAATACCATCTCGTATGCATTCATCTTTAAAACAAATAAGGAGAGTGAAAACGTGCCTTTGAGCTAATGAGGACCACGAGACAGGCTGTAGATACATTTTCTCACTTGCCTAATGAGCAAAGTGACAGATAGTGAGGTGTTCACAGTTGAGTAATTCTCAGCCAGAGCAAGTGCAGCAGCAGGACTGCCTGCAGAAGGTCGTGGGGGGGGGGGGGGGATCTGGGATGTAATGGACGTTCCCTGACTCTGCTGGCCGGAGGAAGTTATCACCAAGAGAGTCTGGGGGTAGACTCCATGAGGAGACTGAACTAGGTGAAAAAACAAAACAAACAAAAAACCATCAAGGGCATTTCCCATCCAACTTTCAATTAGAATTGAATTAAAACAATGGGTAGGAGAAGAAAAGAAAACATCACCTGTTCCTTACCAGGCCAGCTACCGGGAAGAGGAAGGGTAGGATAAAGGATCAAGAAGGTAATGACTTCACCAGCCAGGGTCTCCACACTGATGATATACCTGGGCCTCTCCGCTCTGAGGGCCTTGGTGTTGTGCAGGCTTAGTCCCCAGGGAAACTGAGAAAGTTGAGCTAAAGCTAAGGACCATCAAGGTGGCAAGGGGAGGGGAGGTGTGGAAGCAAGATGAATGTGAATTTCTATGGAACCCACTGGAGCCTACTGGAGAATTCACGGAGTGAAGGGGGGGTTGGAATCCTTCATTTTTCTGTTAGGAAACTGTTTCACACCACCTCTGTGCCAGGACGATCCTTTCTGTACCCTCTTGCCAGCTTTGTAAGTGGCCTCTGTTGGCCACTATAAAGGGGAACAGGCTGAGGTCCTAAAGGCTGAGCAACTTGCTTTGGCTCTCCTGCCTAGCAAAGGAAGTGTGGGATTCCCATTCAATCTGCCTGGCCTCAGAGTCCAAGCTCAGTTCTCGTCACCAAATTGAGCCCCATTTCTTCATCAGGAAGCTGACACAGGCCAAGAGCTAAAAATTCAGCCAGAGAAATGTATGCAACAACCGATTGGTCCTTTACAGTTTTATGGTCTGTTGAAATGGTTCAATGGCTAAGTGACACTTTCTGTAAGTCCGATGACCCGGGTTCAAACCCTGGGACCCACACAGTAGAAGAAAACCACCAACTTCCAAAAGCTGTCTTTGAATGCCATGGCACACACAACAACACATATATGCTTAAACAAACAAACAAACAAACAAACACAAAAGGTTCACATATTTGTAAGATTCATTTATACATAAACACTTATACACATTTATGGGGCAAAGTATTGTGTTTTTCTACAGATATATAGTGTATGAGCAAACCAGGGTGAGCAGGATTTCTGTTTCCTAAAGCAATATTTCTATGTGTTTGCAACCTTCTGACTCATCTAATCACTTACAAGTAATCAGAGATTAGTGATAGGGCTGGAAGCCCGAATTCAGTTCCCAGTGCTATATAAATGCTGTGTGGTGCTCCATGTGTGGCTCGAACTCCCAAGCCACAGAGGCAGAGAAATGGATCAGGAGTTCAAGGTTATCCTCAGCTACACAGAAATCTCAGGGCTAGCCTGAGATACATCAGGTCTTGAAAGGAAAAATATAAAAATAAAAAAAGAGGAAGAAGGAAAGAGAGGGAGGGAGAAAAATCTTATCGGAGACTATAGATACCTTATACGTATACCTTATACTCTAGAACACTAGAGCTCATCTAGAACCAATCTCCCAAGTTATCTACCCTCCCCTAGGAACCGTTTCCCAGCTCTGTCAAACACCTGTGCTCCTCCCTTACATGGACATTTCCACAGGTGAACGTGCAGTGCCTGGCCGTCTTTAACTGGCTTAGTCTACTTAACAGGTTCTTTTGTTCTTATCTATGTTACTCTAAAAGACAGGATTTCATTCTTTCCTTGCCTGAAATCCCATCATGTACGTAGACCACACCTTCTATATCCATTCATCTATAAGGGAACACACTGCTTGATTACAAGTTTCTATCGATATCAACTGCACAAGAGGCCCTTTTAGGCTATCAGGCCAATCCGTCCCCGGTAGGTATCTGCTTGTTTCTGCTTCTGCAGTGCTAGGATGGGAAGCATCCTCTACTAGGCCTGTTTTGTTTGTTTTTTAAAACATGCATTTTGGCATTGAACTCTCAAGCTTGCAAGGTAAACAATTCCCTGACCAAACTATTCATGTAGTTTGAGACACATAGTTTTATCATTTATCTTACTTCCTTCATGAGGACAAGCACCATTTTATGGAGAGTGAAACAAAGATCTAGTGAGTCTGAGAACACTCCATGGACCACACAGATGGGCAGGGTAAACACAGATCTTATCTTAGCATCTCTGGTTCCCTATGACACCACAGCTGCCTGTCTGTGCATGGAGGAGAAGGGTTTGCTCCTATTCCAGCTTAATGCTGGTATACCACAAGAGAAACACACAGTGTCTTTTGTAAACTGTTGCTTACATGTTTGTTTGTAAGATGACTGGAGGGGCTGGTTGAGTGCTTAAAAGCTCCCATGTTCAATTCCTAGAACGTTGTCCTCTGCATACATTCCACGGCACATGTTCACATGCACAGACACACACAGAGAATAAATATCTTATTTAAAAAAAAACACAATAGTCACGATCAGTGCCCATTAGTTACAAAGCGAAATGTATACTGTGGTGTTTTGAATGAGAATGACCCTGGTAGGCTCAGATGTTTGAATACTTGGTCCCTCTAGTTGGTAGAACTGTATGGGAATGATAAGGAGGTGTGGCCTTGTTGGAGGAGGTGTATCTCTGGAGCAGGATTTGAGCTTTCATGCCATTCCTTCCCCCCAACTCCTGCCTCCCACACATGCATAACATGTGAACTCTCAGCTACTGTTGAAGTACCATGTCTACCTGCCTGTTGGCATGAACTAATCCCCTGAAACTTTAGGCCTCAAACTTTCTTCCATAAGTTGCCATGGTCATCGGGTCTTAGTACTTGCCTTAATAGAAAGGCAAGTAAGACACACCCTTAGCTCTTAGTATAGACAAGACCAAGGTGTAAGTGTTATTACTATTCTCTCTTAACACACAAGCAAACCAAGCCTTAAAATAGAAAATATTTGGCACTTAACTACCAGTTTATGACTTTGCCAGAGCAACCTGGCGTGACTTAATGACTGAAGCTCAACACCAGTTCTCAGGGTACTAAAAAACCTGTGTGTTCAGCTTTCAGCCATTTGTATGTGTGGTACTGGTAGTGTGTGTATGTGTGTGTATACACTCAAATATTCACCCATGATCTGAGGACATTAAGTGTCCTCCTCTATTGCTCTGTGTTGTAAATCCTTCAGGGGCTCTCACTGAACTTGGAGGTAGGCTGGTAGCCAGCAATCCTTTTGTCTCCTCCTTCCTCAGTGCTAGGCTTACAGGCAATATGGCCATGTTCAGTTTCTTACGCAGGTGTCAGGGATTCAAACCCAGTTCATGTGTGTGCAGTAGGCGTTCTCACACACTGAGCCATCTCCTCAATCAGCCATTTGTTCTGATGCCATTAGTGTTACATGTACACACAGATTCTAACCTGCCTGAAGCTGGCACACTCTGTTATATTCTCCTCAGTGCTTTAATAAGCACTGTGCCTTCGACTGTAGAGTTCTCTGAGCAGAGAGCCCAGTGCTCCAGCTTTTAGAGCTGCTTTACTTTATTCAAATTACTAATCACTTAGAGCATCGCTAAAAGCCTTTTTCCCTCGCTCCCCATGCATGCTTAACCTAATTAACTATAAATGAGGAAAACGCTATCCACATTAAAAGAAAATGTTAACCTATAAATTATCAGCCTCTTTCTGTGAGGCTAAGGATGGCTTTAAAAAGCACCACCCTGGGGGCAGATTCTCAGTTCATGGGAGCCCAGGGCCAATCTTCACCAATGTAGACTACAAACCACCTGTCCACAGTGATCATAGTCTCTGTGTTCAGTACACTGTAATTTGCAATCCCTTCAAACTCCCTTTGTGTATGTTAAAACATAACCAGGAAGGCCAGGCATAATGGTGTACACCTTTAATCCCAGCACTTGGAAAGCAGAGGCAGGAGGATCTCTGTGAGTTGAAAGGCAGCACGGACTGCCAGAGCTGTATAGTGAGACCCTGTTTCAAACAAAACAAAACAAGATGATAACAACAATCAAAAAAAAAAAAAAAAAAAACCAAACAAAACCAAAATATTCTCAGGAAACTAAATACCAAGCAGAAAGCCTTAAAATGTCTCAGGAGCCCACAGGGGGAGAAATAAATGGAGTGACATTTTTGTCCCTCACCAAAGAGACCCTTGATCATCAGAGGCAGACCCAGCCACCAGAAGCCAATAGCGTCTTGGAAACCTTAGCTCATAGATTTCTAAATAATCTACCCTAGGCAGTACCTGCAGCCCTCCTGCTGGGCCCCTGGTAAAAGCTGGCCAACACAATTGGGGCAACTCTCTTGGAGGCTCCTGTTGGGAAGAGAACACATTTGCCCAGCCATCTGAAAGCCAGGTTGATACAACAAGTTTTTCTTGAATTGACCCGAGGGATGAACAGTATGGAACAACGCTGTGTAACTTTTTCTGGAAAAACAAAAGCATATTTTTCTCCAGACAGGGTACCAACAACAGACTGAAGATAATGCCCCAAGAGTTGAGTGAACCAGTGAGTTTACTGGGGTTACAAAGCATGGGTAACTCTAGGCACTAGTTTTTCAAACGCTGCTTTATTTGAGGGTTCCTTAAAGCTTATACCTTCCTTCTTACCCCTCACCCCAGATAGGGGGAAAAGAAGATTGTAAGGGAAATGAAATGTAGCTCTCTTTACTTCTTCCTGATGGATAGGGTTGTAGGGTTCTTTTGGAGGCAATACCAATATCCATCGTCAGGAAATCCAGAAGTCCAGATAATAAGCAAACCCCAAGCCAGCAAGCCAGCAAACCAGCAAATCAGCAAACCAGCAAGAACAGCAAGTAGTGCTCCTCTGACAACTCCAAGACACTGGCCCTTTTTCCTCTGGGCTATCCTATTTATATCCCTCGAAGTCCTCAGAATTAAACTAATTCCAGCTAAACTAATCCTCAGAGCCTGCATGAGGCAAAAAGCCTTCTGCTGTGGACTATCTGAATCAGTCTCATATTCCACACCTGGGATTAAAACAAATCCCAGGTTTACATCCTCAACAGGTAACTTAAATGCAGCTCAGCATCACGGAGAAGCCCACTCCAGCCTGGTGATGACTCCAGAAAGCTCCCAGCAGCTCTCTCCCCAGTGCACGGTGACTCCTCCAAAGTCTCCTCTTGCAACACAGTTGTGAATCTGATTTCAAGAGCTTCCTCAGACATGGCAAGGGTGCTGTGAATAGGGGGTTGGGTGTTCTGTAGCCTAAGTTTTGTTTACACTTTGTCTCATAACAGGAGAGAAGGGATGCTTTAGTTTGGAGGAAGTAGCTACACAATAAACAGGAAACTGGTAATGGGGTGGGAGGAAAGGCAGTGAACACAGATCATCCCCCAGGGAAGCTGTGATAGAAAGGTCCAGAGAAAATAGACCCATTCTTTGACCAAGGGCCAGGGCCAGAAGTGAACTAAACTAAAAGACTCTGGGTTAGAAGTTCCCTCTTTTTAACTTTATTTGTAGCTGTTTCTGCTTTAAATGCAGAGAACACATTAGGACAGATGACTGGGAGGTTTTAACAGCTGTTAGGTACAGAGCTTCTAGCTTCCACTCTCTGAGGATACACCCCCATATAGCCTGTGTCTCACAGTACAGTCAGCTCTGGAAAGCTGCTGTGGTCTCATAACTCTCAGAGCCGAGTCTCCTCCCTCCCTTTTGTAGCTACAACCAAGTCCAGCTCCCCTTGATGGTCAGACCTTCAATAGTATCTAGTGTCTTGTGACTCCTGGCACAGAGTATGGATCACACCCACCTTGAAAACCTGTGAGAGTCAGAAATCCCATTTGCTTCCTGGAACTGAAGGGCTTATTTCTCCCTTTAGGATGCTGTCAGGTTGTCTATCATATGATGCTACAACTCTTTATATTCTGGGAACTGAAGGGAATTGGAGGCTCTTTCCCTGCAGAATCCTGCCATGCTAGACATGGCAGCGATCTCGCCTAACGCGCTTGCACTGCAGAGCCCCTCATGGCTGTGTATGACTGTTACGCTGTCCCTCTAATGCCGCTGCGCTGAAGGGTCATCCGTCTCAGCTTTCTTTTGGCATGCCTGTCCTTTTCCCGTAAGTTATAACAGTGACTAAGGAGGTGCAGCTGGTACAGAAAACTGTAGATCCTTCAAGCCCCTTCACTTTGGCTGCAGCCCGCGACAGACCACAGCTCCCCCTAGTTCGAAGAGCAGCTCTGGTCTTTGGGGTATTAGTACAGGGCTTTTGTTCCCTCTCCAGACTTGCTAGGGGTTTGGAGCTCTACTCCTCCCTGGGCTCTGAGCAGCAGGAGTAGGGGAGGCTGTGATCACACCACTGGGGAATACCAGAGCTGCAGCAGGCTTCATATCCTCATGTGCGGTCAATTCTTGATTATCCACGCCAATGATCTGTGACCCAGACCCAGGTAATCCCAAACAACCGACAATCCAAACGAAATTCCTCTTTGGTTGTGGAACATGCTCTGGTTTTTGCAGCTGTAAAGCCCGCTCTGACATGCGCACGCCTCCGTTAGTTATTAAAGATCATTTACGTCCCTTTAGTTGGGCACTGGGTCTGAGCAGTGACTTGAAGTGTGTTCGGATTGAGAATTTGCCTAGCATATTGACAAATGATTCCCTGGCAGGCAGTTGAATTTGACAGGATCATATATTGTACTAAGAATCATCTTCCAGGGGTTGGTGAGATATATTACTGTCTAAGAGCATTGTTGCTGCAGAGGCATGAGGACCTGGGTTCAAATCCCCAGCACCTATGTAAAAAGCCAGACATGGCTACACATGCATGTAATCTCAGTTCTGTGAGGGACAGAGACAGGAGACCACCAGGGTTTTTTGTTTGTTTGATTGATTTTATTTGTTTATTATTTGTTTGTTTATTGGCCAGCCAACTTAGCTCAGGGTCAGTGTGGTGGGTTGAGAGAGAATAACCCTGATTGGCTCATATGTTTGAATGTTTGGTCCCGGGCTGGTGGACCTGTTCAAGGATTAGAAGGTGTGGTCTTTTTGGAAGAGGTGTTACTGGGAGCAAGCTGTGAGGGTTCAGAAGCCTACACCATTCCAATTGGTTTTCTCGGCCTCATTGTTGTCTCAACAGGTGACCCCTCAGCTCTTGCTCCATGCCCACCTGCTGCCATGCTACCTACCATGATGGTCATGGACTCTGGTACCCTGTGGAACTGTGAGCTTCTAAATTAAATGCTTTCTTTTATAAGGTTCGTGGATGTACACACACACACACACACACACACACACACACACACACACATGGGAATAGGGAAGAGATAAGGGATGAGGAGAAGGGAAGGGGGGGAGAGAGAAATGGTGGGGCAGCAGGGGATAATCTCTCCAGGCTTGTTTATTAATTCATTTATTTATATGCTCTGCACAGATGTGTTAGGTTCTTTTAGTGTTCTAAGATTGCAATAAATCAGAGCTATGGAGATGAAAGACTAATCCCCAGCCCTGCTCTTGAGGAGCACACCTTTTCCAGAGGCTTAATGGGGTAGATTGTGTATCTTTTATGTGTAGCCAAGAGGGTGCACGCGTGCATGCATGATCATGTTTGTGCCATGAGTGCAAATACTCATGTGCATGTTTGTGTGTGTGTGTGCTTGCGTGCAGGCCAGAGCTTACCTCCTCTGCTGTTCTTCAGCTGCTCTCCATGTTGTTTTGAGAAAGGGTTGCTCAGTGAACTGAGAACTCACCAAATCAGTTAGATTGACTGGAGCAAACCTCAGAGAGTCTCCTTTCTGGATTTCCACAGTTCTGAGTTTATGCTGAGCTATTTGTGAGTTTATGCTCAGAACCACCAGGCCTGAGTTCTGGGGAACAAGCTTAGGTCTTCATGCTTGAAAGACAGGCACTTTCCCGACGGAGCCATCTCTTCAGCCTGGCCCCTCCCTCACCTTTCTTTTTTCATACATGGTATTGAACTCATTATGTAGCTGTGGATGATCTTGAACCCTTGATTCTCCTGTCTGCATATCCTAAGTACTGGATTACAAACATGAGCTACTAAGCCCAATTCTTGTGGTGCCACCCGGAGCAGTTTAATGGGAATTGCATTGAATCTGTAGATTGTTTTTGGTAAGATGGCCATTTTTACTATATTAATCCTGCCAAGCCATGAGCATGGGAGATCTTTCCATCTTCTCATATCTTCTTCTAATTCTTTCTTCAGAGACTGGAAATTTTTTTCATACAAGTCTTTGACTTGCTTGGTTCATACCAGGGTACTTTATGTCCTTTGTGGCTGTTGTGAAGGGTGTTGTTTCCCTAATTTCTTTCTCAGCCCTTTTGTCTTTTGCATACAGGAGGGCTACTGATTTTTTTTTTTTAGTTAATTTTGTATCCAGCCACTTTGCTGAAAGTGTTTATCAGCTGTAGGAGTTCTCTGGTAGAATTTTTGGGGACACTCAGGTATACTATCATATCATCTGCAAATAGTGATAATTTGACTTCTTCCTTTCCCATCTGTATCCCCTTGATCTCCTTCAATTGTCTTATTGCTCTAGCAAGGACTTCCAGCACTATGTTGAAGAGATATGGAGAAAGTGGGTAGCCTTGTCTTGTCCCTTTTAGACCTATATCTTCTCAAAATCGCCATCCTTACCTCCACCTCCACACACACCACTTTTAGACCTCATCCCCTTTCTTAAGATGTCTAAGAAAGACCGAAACTTCCAACAGTGTGAATATTGGGGTTAAGGGTCACAGGCTGCCCCTTTATAATTTTATATTTCTGAAGGTAAAACAACACAAAGGTGGCCTGGGGAGATGACTTGGTCAGTAAGAGGCCAGCTGCATAAGCATGAGGACCTGAGTTCAGATCCCCAGAACCTATGCAAAACAGAATGTGGCAACACGAATCTGTAACCCCGACACTGGGGAGAGGTAGGTCAAAATGGAGGGCTTCTGGGGCTCTTTGGCCCATCTGTCTAGTTGATTAACAAGTTCCAGATTCAGTGAGAGAGCCTGTCTCAAAACATGAGGTTGAATGATGAAGGAAGGCACCTTCTATTTTTTTTTTCTGGCCTCCATGGGCACATACACACATACACAGGCACTATATATAAAGCCCACATTAAAGAAAAAAGAGAGCCAGTAACTAAATAATGTTCTAGTGACATTTCACTCACCTCAGTCAGTTATGAGGATGCCATTTGATGGGTTTTATCTCCACATCCATTGCTTAGCAGCAACTTTGGAGACATTTCCTCCAAAGTGAAACAGTGAGAGACAGATGAACTGTAGGTTGGGAGGAGGCCTCTCCTCTCCATGTCTTCCTGTGCCGCTGAAACTACCAGCACCACAGTGACGGTCCTGTGTCTCCTGTGGGTCTCAGCATGCAGAGTAGTTTGGAAGGTACAGTGGGAAAATGCTTGGGCTTCTTTCGTGGCTAGTTTGGTGCATTTGAAGTAGCTGCCCAGCAACTAGGATTAACCACAGCTCTGGCTGAAGCCCTGCTCAGACCTAACTTTTTCTTTGCTTCCTGTTGTTATCAGACAACTCTTCACCTTCCCCATCCTCCTCTCCCTTGTCCCCATCTCCTCCATTTTCCTGCTTTTTCTTCTTCTTTTCCTCATTTCTTTTTGGTCCACTTTCTTTCTGAATCCCCCATTGTGTTAATCAGAGTTGTCTAGACGGAAAGAATGGTTAGATGAATATGTACCGTAAAATGGTACTTGATAGGTTGGTGTACAGCAGATGGGCTGTGGGTAGCCTAACAACGACCATCTGCATGTTGGAGAAACTGAAAATTTAGGAGCTGTTCAGTCCATGAGGCTGATGCTTCAGCAGCCCCAGTCTAGCCTGGAGGGTTCCTGGAGAGGACTGGACCTTCATTACGTACTAGAAGGCTAAGAAGGTAGATGGGTGCTGCTGGCAGGGAAGGATGGCTACAGCAGCAACAGGAAGATGGACTCACTTGCCAGCAAGAAATGAAGGCAAGCACGCAGCACTGCTGTTCCTTCTGACCTCTCTGTGGCTGGGTCATTGCCAGGAGGTGCCGTCCACTCAGGCAGAGTCTTCTCCTCAGTTAATCCTTCTTGGAAGCACACTCATGGATCTACCCAGAGATGTGTCTCTGAGTTTATTCCAGATTCAGTAAAGTCTACAGTCAAGATTAACCACAACACTCATGTTTCATTACAGAAAGTTCCACTGCTCCTGGCTCCCCTTTCTACCCCAACACAGAGTTCTTGATAGTTTTCCTGCTTGTTTGCAACAGAGATAACTCAGAAGTCAGATACAATGAAGCCAAAAAATTCTTGTTGCTTGTAAAAGGACATCCAGAAGCCGGTTCTTGAACACAAGGTTTCCTGAAGGAGAAGTTGTAGCTTGGAGAAATTCTCTTTTTCAGGTGTGTGTGTGTGTGTGTGTGTGTGTGTGTGTGTGTGTGTGTGTGTG
>NW_026585504.1:60404948-60478899 GCF_907164565.1 Psammomys obesus | reverse complement strand
GTGTGTGTGTGTGTGTGTGTGTGTGTGTGTGTGTGTGTGTGTGTGTGCTGCATGTATGCATGCATGTTCAAATGAGTAAGTCAGGAGGCCAAAGAGTGAAAGTTGGAAGTCACCAGAAAACCAACAGGAACAGATTCAAGGCTGTGGTTGTGAGAAAGGAAAAAATAAGAGCATGTTCTGTTGGTCCTTCTAGTTGGGAGGGATAAAGTTAAAAGAAGTTTTTATAAAGTCAGATTCTGGGTCATTTTATAAATAACAAAAGAGTTTGCTGTCTGTTGTTGGAAAGATGCATGGTTTACAAGACAGTCATCATTTAGCATCTTTGCTCTCGCATGTTCTGTGTATGTGCTTTACATGGATGCTCGCTGATCAAGTGCCACCACACTTTCTTAAGCAGGACTTGCAATTGGCCCCGTATCACAAAGGAAGGATGGAGAGTCTGCATCAATGATGGTGTGCTGCTCACTTGGGATGGCTCTCAGGGATGTGGAGATAGGGTGCTATCTTTGCTCCTTTAGTTTTTCTACTGGAGACAGAATCTCATGTAACCCAGACGGCCTTGACCCCATTGAGCAGCAGAGGATAGCCTTGAACCGCTGATCCTCCTGCCTGTACCTCCTGAGTTCTGAGACTGTCACCTTACCTGTTTTATACAATGCTGGGGATGGAAGCCAGGGCTTCATGCATGCCAGGGAAACATTCTACCAACTGAGTCACATCCTCAGCCCTCTTTTAGCCTCTCATCAAACTTAGCTCACTGGGCTTAGTGGCGAGTGCCTTTGCATGCTGATTTGTTTTGGCAACCCTGATTTTTTTAAAATTGTTATTGTTGGACCTCAGAGGGAAAATTTTCTAGACCAGTTGTGCCCTACGATGACTTCGTCAGTATAGTCACTGAGATTTTATGGCGCCAGATGGTGGGCTAGATGCCACAATTTTTCCTCATGATCTCAGCAAGAATGAGATAGGAGAGAAAGCTCAGAGGTCTCTGGACCACCTCTTGGTCCAAAGTAATGATACAAATTGTGAAAAAAGAACTTTGTGGTTTGGGATGGCACATGGAGTGGTCTCTCTCCCTTTACCATTTTGGTGCCCACTAAGAGACAGAAATATAACTTTCATGGGATTAAAAGAAAGGATTAGAGATGTCCAATTACTGTGGAGATCACCCTTTTGACATTAGCTTCTTTTCGAATCTCCATATTTCATTCTGATTTATTCTGCAAATAATTATCAAAGTAAGCATTTCCCAACATAGATCTAAATGTATAACCGTGCCCTACTTCTTATTAAATTTAGGATTAAAAAAAGAAGAAGAAGAACATGGGCTGGGGAAATAGCTCAGTCTTTAAAGCACCTGCAAGAGTGCTTTAGCAGACAAGAGGACCAGAGTTCAAGTCCCAAACACCATATAAATCTTGGGTGGGCATGGTGGCTTGCCTGTAATTTTAGCCTTCGAAGGTGGAAACAAGGGATCCTCAGATCTAGCTGGTTAATGAGAATTTGCTGTATTCTAACTTTAAATACTGGCTTAAAGGCAGGAAAATGTTTTGAGTTCAGACCAAATAAACCCAGAGTTTGTAATATCAATACAGTGAATCACAGACTTTTTAATTGAGCAAGAACTTGGAGCTCACTATTCTAAGTTCTTCAAGGGCTTCCACTTGAGGATGAAATTGGATACAGCTTAGTTTGCTCCAAACTCTTGTTTTCTTCAATTTGTTGTTGTGATTTATAGACCAATTACAACCTGCCGTGTGAAACAAACTATCAAATTTAAGTGAGTCAGTAGCCACTAGGATCCATCTGTGGCTCATTTTCATGTAAAGAACTTGTAAAAATTCATAAATATTTTACATTTGTAATATTTATGAATTTACACAGGAGTTGCCCCAGGGGCCTTTCACTTGCTGGAAAGATGGCACAGGAGTGCTGTTTTGTTATCTAAAGAGGTCTCAGGGCCAAAAAATGCTTACACAGTGCAGCGTAGACAACCTTGATCCCAAATTAAGATGAGACTCTTACACTTCCATCTCTTTCTTTTATTTCTGCTTCACTGCTCCATCCTACTATCGTGGACATATGAGGAGATATTGTGTTTTAAAACCTATGTCCTTTGGACCAGCCATTGAGGCTCTAGCTTCCAAGCCACTCAAAAAGGAATAACTTTGGCTGGGCAAGAGGACATTATTGGTAAAATTGAGGGCTTTACCTAAACTTACTTTAGTGGGGAACTCTGATTCCCTAGGGGAAAATATCTGCAAAGACACTACTGGGAGCTCAGAGGAAAATATTATGTTCTAACCTTTTAAAAATTAATCCATCTGTTAAGAGGGGTCCCAACTGTATTTCATTTAAGCCATAATCTGAAGGGTGCAACAATTGAACCAAGACAAATGGAGTACCCTAAGCAAATGTCATGCCATAGATTTACCTACCTACAAGACATTGGTCTGGTTCAGGTCAGAGGTTAATTAAAGACATTGAAAGGTCATCCTGTGATTAGGTGAAAGCAGACTTTTAATAGGGCATCAGTCTGAGCCACACTGACAGAAGATTTATGCCAGGCGTGATGACATCGCCACGAATCCTGCTGATAACAAGAGCCTCAATATTGGTCTGAACAGAATGATGAATGAAGCCCATATCTCCTCACTCTGCTCATTACTAGCCCTTTCACTCCTGGTGGCATGTAGCAGCATTTGTTTACTGGGATTTGAAGATGTGGGACAGCATCCCGGTCCATCTAATACTTTTAAACGTACACTTGTTATATAAAAATGAAACAAGAGATAAGATTAGGCCTTTGAATAATTGCACAGCTCTGCTTCCTGGATTATTTTCACCAGTACCAACATTATCCACTCCCCCACTCAATGTTCTTCCAGTGTGTGAACAGCTCAAGAAAATTAATTGTCTGAGGCAGAAGGTCAGAGGGAAAAAATTACCGATAAGTGTGAAACATGCTATAAAACAGAACCTTGCTGAGTCTTGTCTTCCATAGCTCTCAATATGGGAACAAAAGATAATGTAAAGAAAAAGATATACACATCCCCCTGCCACACTTAGAGTTGCTGTTCTTGTTTGGATTTGATTAGGGAAAGGATCTAGAAAGCAGCCCCAATAAATGGAAAAAAAAAAAAAACAAACAAAAACTTTTCAATATTGCTCAGCTGAAAGCAGATGGAAGAAAAACTAAAGCCCTGATGAATAACGTTTACTTTTCCATGAAACTCCCTTTCAACATGTTATGTATTTATCAAACCACCAGAGTGTAAATTCTATGAATAAGCCCTATCATCTCGCAGCCAGTAGACACCATGGAAACGGCAGCAACAGAAAATGCTTGAGCCTCAGAGAAGGCTACTTTCTACAGAGTTGGACATAGCTGCATCTCTGCAGTTTCACAGTGGGGAAAAATGGTCAGAACCTTTCTGCTTGGGCCACCAAGCAGGACCAGGCCGAGGGAAGATCACATCCCATCTATCCCCAAGGCAAGTGTCACATTAATTCAGAAGCAAAGGGAAGAGCCCAGTAGAGGTGGTGGGATTAGGAGCTAGTTGCAGGAGAGCTGTGGGAAGGTCACTGCCCCTCGTTTGATGTCAGACAGAAAAGACATGCCATCTTTTTTTTCTTTTCTTTCTTTCTTTCCTTTTTTTTTCCAAGACAGAGTTTCTCTGTGCAAACTTGACTGTCCTTGAACTTGCTTCTGTAGAAAAGGCTGGCCTTAAACTCAGAGATCCATCTGCCTCTGCCTTCCAAGTCTGAGACTAAAGGAATTTGCTATCACCACCTGGAGATATTTTATTTTTTAATAGTACTAGGAACATCTTATAAAAAATGGGTAATCCCAGCACTTGGTAGGCTGAGGTAGGTGGATCTCTGAGTTTGAGGTCATCCTGATGTACAAAGCAAGTTCCAGGACAGCCAGAGAAACACAGAGAAACCTTGTCTCAAACAATGGAAATAATAATAATAATAATAATAATAATAATAATAATAATAACAACAACAATAATAATAATGGTTTGGAGAGATGGTTCAGCAGCTCTTGCAGAAGACCTTCCCTCCGTTCCCAGCACCTACAGACAATGGCCGGTAGATCAAGCTCCAGGTCAAGAACCTTCACTCACAGGCAAATATCTACGCAGAGACACAAACACATATAATTAAAAATAAATCTTTTAAAATGAGTCATAAAAGAGAAATCAATTAATTAGCTAGGTTATTCATAATCTCCTTTGCTCTAGATGTGGCAAAGGATGTAAGAGTCTGGACTGGCTGACCCATAAGTCCCCAGGGATCCACCTGTCTCTGCCTCTCCAGCGCTGGGCCTGGAAATGTATGTTATCACTCTTAGCTTTTTCATGAGGGTTCTGAAGATCCAATTCAGGTCTTTATGTTTGCACAGCAAGCACTTTATTCAATGAGCCAACTCTGCAGCCAAGAGCAAGGTAGTTCTGGAGGTCTGTCTTTGATGCATCACAGATTAAGCCAAGTCCTCAAATCAGGAGGCTAGCCTTGCTTAAATGTCAGAATACTGATCTGTCTAGACGGTGTTTAACATCAGCGTTCTGTGGTGCAAATTGTGCTTTCCTTTAAAGATTGACCAGAGACTGGCAAGTTAAAGGGCACAGGAAGGATTGTTCCAGAGAAATATTTTTTAGCTTGTGTAACAGAAATTTCTTCTATGTTTTCCACTGAAGCATTTACGAGCGTCTTGTGGTATTTATTTTGGACAATGACTTATGGAAACAAATGTGAAAGGAAATATTGCTAACAGTTACTAGCTCTGGTTTCAAGTTAACAGGAAAGATACATGTGAGTGCATATGCTTGGATGGGAACACACACACACACACACACACACGCACATACACACACACACACACACACACAGGAGAAAGCTGTAAAATCTCAAAGTGGAGGAAGGTTGGAGAGATGGTTCATTGATAAACGCAGATGCTGCTTATGCAGTGGACCAGAGTTTGGTTCGCCAAACCTGAGTCATGTGGCTCACAACCAAGTGTAACTCCAGGTCCAGGAGACCTAACATCCTCTTCTGGCTCCCCAGAGCCACGCACACACGTGCACATGCACACACACTGACATTTTTTTTCTTTAAAAAAACTCAAAGGACTCAAGTTTGAAATGATTTCCCTTAAATGTAATTTTAACCCTCAGGAGGAAGAGGCAAGAGGATTGGGAGTTCAAGGCCGTCCTGGGCTGCAAAGGGAATTTGAGCCCAGCATGGGCTACTCAGACTCTGTTTCAAAACAAAGAAGCAAACAGCAACAAAACCCAAAGGGCTTGTGAGGGCATAAGCAAGGATAGACTGAGCCTTTTTATTCACTGTAGCTGATGGCTATGCACACTATCTCTTTCTTTATGTGTTGAATAATAGTAGAGGATCGGGAAAAATTCTGAGCTAGGAGGGGAAAAAAACGAAAACAACCAACTAAATCTCAAACAAACAAACAGACAAACAACAAAATTCCAAGCAACTTAAAACCCAAAAGTCAGGGAGCAGGGCACCTAGACATAGTTTTTTCATAGTTTTGTCTTGTTCTCGTTAGTCACATTTTATTGTTAATGTCACACTTCTGGCTTTTCTGTCTCCTGCCATAGGCACCTGGAGCCTCTGTTTGATGGAAAGCATGGAGATGATTGTCATCCTCAGTGGTTCTTAGCAGGCAAGACTGAGCTGAGGGGGAAAACAAATGCACGATGAACAGGAACATAAGCATCCCAATTCAGGCCAGACTCCCTTGCTCTGCCGAGAAGTGAAGCTACAGTGAATTCTGCTGAACTATCTGGAGGATTCTCTGGGAAAGTCAGTGAAATGTGACTTGAACAAGTCAGACATGACAATCTAATTAAACAGAACCCGGTGTCTAAGAGATTCCGCTAGTGCCTCCTCCTGTTTCCCTTTCTTTCTTTGTGTATGTGCACACACATTCCTGTATATACAAATGCATGCATAGGTGCACGTGGAGGCCAGGGGAAAACGTGAAGGGGTGTTGCCCTCATTTGCTTGCCTTATTATTTTTAAAGATTTATCTGACTGTTAATTGTATACTTCTCTCTGTTGCTATGTATGCTACGGTGTGTGAGTGCCCTTGGAGGCCAGAATAGGGCATCAGGTCCCCTGGAGCTGGAATTACAGGTAATTATGGGCACGATTATGAGTTCTGGCAATCAAACATGGATCCGCTGTAAAAACACCCTTAACTGTGGAGTCATTTCCCAACTTAACCATGTTATTTTGAAATAAGGTCTGTACTGGTTAGGTTTTTCTTTTCAACTTGACACACGCTATAGTCATCTAGGAAGAGGAAAAGTCAACTGGGGAAAATGCCTCCATCAAACTGGCTTGTAAACAAGTCTGTGGGTGCATTATAGAGATTAATGATTGACAGGGGAGGGCCCAATCTACTGAAGATGGTGCCACGCCTAGGCAGGTGGCCCTGGGTTATATAAAAAAGTGGACTCAGCAAGCCATGGGAACAAGCCAGTAAGCAACATTCTTCCATGGCTTCTCTGTTTCAGGTTCCTGCTCTGAGTTTCTTCCTTGGCTTCCTCTTGACGATAGCCTGAAACACATAAGGCAAATAAACCCTTTCCTCCCAGAGTTGCTTTTGATCATGGTGTTTTATCACAGCAATAGAAGCCCTAACTAAGATGGGCCTTCAACTATACCATGAGCTCATGAAGTTGGCTAGACTAGCTGGCCAGTGAGCCCCAGGGATCCTCCTGTTTCCACTCCTCCAGTGTTGGGACTACAAGAGTGTGCCACCATGTCTGGCTCTTTTACATGGAAAGCCCTCCTCCTTGTTACTAAGCCTCTCTGGATCTGTGAATTGTAGCGTGATTATCCTTTACTTTACAGCTAATATTCACTTATACACAAGTACGTACCATGTTTGTATTTGGGGGTCCGGGTTACCTCACTCAGGATAATTTTTTTCTAGATCCATCCTCAAATTTCATGATGTCATTGTTTTTAACAGTCCATTATGTAAATCTATCACATTAAAAAATCCATTTTTGGTTGACGGACATCTAGGTTGTTTCTAGTTTCTAGCTATTTTGAATAAAGCTTCTATAAACCAAGTTGAGAAAGTGTCCTTGTGGTATGGTGGAGCATCTTTTGAGCATATTCCCAATTTTCTGAGAAACTGTCATATTGATTTCCAGAGTGGCTGTGCAAGTTTGCATTCCCACCAACGATGGAGGAGTGTTGCCCTTTCTCCACATCTTTGCCAGCATGGGCTGTCACTTGAGTTCTTGATCTTAGCCATTCTGATGGGTATAAGATGGATTCTCAAAATGTTTTGATTTGCATTTCCCTGATGGCTAAAGACATTGAACATTTCTTTAAGTGTTTCTCAGCCATTTGAGGTTCCTCTGTTGAGAATTCTCTGTTTAGAGCTTTTTGATTGGATTATTTAGTTTGTTGGTGTCTAGTTTCTTCAATTCTTTATATATCATGGATAACAGCCTTCTGTCAGATGTGGAGTTGGTAGACATTTTTTTCCCATTCTATAGGTTGCTGTCTAATCAATTTTGTAAACCTCTTAGTTATAAATATAAACTTTAAAAAAAAACAAACTTCAGACACTAGACAAAGGCCTTAATTGTTTTTACAAGGTTATTTTGACTGCACCTAATATCTAAGAGAACCTTCTGCATGCTTGCTAGATGCTTACCCACTGTGTTATACCCCAACTTGCTGTTCCCTCTTCCCCTCCCAACTCTTCCTCTCTTCTTCCTTTCCTTTCTTTCCTCTCTCTGTCTCTCTCTCTCCCTCCTTTTCTTTCTATCTTTAATTTTGAAACCACTAAACTGGTCAGGCTGTTTGAACTTGCTCTGTACAACAGGAAAATTTGAAGTGTTCTTGCTTTAGTTTTCAAAATGCAAGTGGTTTTAAGTATGAATCAGCATTCTTCTGATCTTTCCACACACAAACCCTCACCTGTCCACCAGCTGCAGCTTAGGAGGAAGACCCGCAGTTCTTCTCCGTCTTCCTCTTTTGTGATAACTAGCTCAAAAGGAACCAATGTCAGCTAAGGAGACAGGCAGTTGGGAGGCCAGGTTCTCTGCATATGCCATTTAAAAATAAATGATTTCAGGACTGAAGAGATAGAATAGTGGTTAATAATGCTTGCTGCTTACTTGAACATATTTTAGATATATGTCTAGGAGTGGTATAGCTGGATCTTGAGGTAGCACTGTTCCTAATTGTCTGAGGAAGCACCAGATTGATTTCCAAAGTGGTTGTGCATTTACATTCCCACCAGCAATGGAGAGGGGTTCCCCTTTCTTCACATTCTCTTCAGCATGTGCTATCATGTGAGTTTTTTATAGTAGCCATTCTGATGGGTGTAAGGTGAAATCTCAGGGTCGTTTTGATTTGCATTTCCCTGATGACTAAGGATGTTGAACATTTGACATTCATCTGAGCTCCCATTTATTGATTGTTGATTTTAGAGCCTGTGTTGTTGGTATTCTGTTCAGGAAGTTGTCTCCTGTGCCAGTGAGTTCAAGGTTCTTCTGTACTTTTTCTTCTAATAGGTTTAATGTATCTGGTTTTATGTTGAGGTCTTTGATCAACTAGGACTTTAGTTTTGTGCAGGGGGGTAAGGTATGGATCTATTTGCATTTTTCCACATGTAGATATTTGTTCAAAAAAGTTCATAGCAGCTTTATTCATAATAGCCAGAATCTGGAAACAACCCAGTTGTCCCTCAGTTGAGGAATGGATACAGAAATTGTGATACATTTACACAGTGGAATACTAGTCAGCAATTAAAAACAAGGAAATCATGAAATTTGCAGGCAAATGGTGATAACTAGAAAAGATCATCCTAGGTGAGGTAGAAGCAGAAAGACACACATGGTATATACTCACTTCTAAGTGGATATTAGATATATAATAAAGGATACTCATACTAAAATCTTCTCACCTAAAGAAGCTAAGCAAGAAGGAGGACCCTGGGTAAGATGTTCAATCCTCATTCCAAAAGGCAAATGGGATAGGACTTGGAAGATGAAGAAAACAGGAAACAGGACAGGAGCCTACCACAGAGGGCCTCTGAAAGACTCTATCCTGCAGGGTATTAAAGCAGATGCTGAGACTTAGAGCCAAACCATGGGCAGAGTGCAAAGAATCTTATGAAAGAAGAGGGAGATAGAAAGACCTGGAGGGGACAGGAGCTCCACAAGGAGAGCAACAGAACCAAAAACTCTGAGCACAGGGGTCTTTTATGAGACTGATACTTCAACCAAGGACCATTCATGGAGATAACCTAGAACCCCTGCACAGATGTAGCCCATGGTAGCTCAGTATCCAAATGGGTTCCCTAGTAAGGAGAACAGGGGCTGCCTCTGACATGAATTCAGTGGCTGGTTATTTGATCACCTTCCCCTGAAGGGGGGGGGTGCAGCCTTACCAGGCCACAGAGGAAGACAATGAAGCCAGTCCTGATGAGACCTGATAAGCTAAGGTCAGATGGAAGGGGAGAAGAACCTCCTCTATCAGTGGACTGGGGAAGGGGCATGGGAGGAGATGAGGGAGAGAGGGCAGGATTGGGAGGGGGCTACAAGCTGTACTACAAAGTGAATAAATTGTAAAAAATAAAAAAGTAAAAAGAATGCTTGCTGCTAATGTGGGGGACTAGAGCTCAGTGCCATCCTCAGAGGAGGAACCTGAAACTCCAGCTCCAGTGGATCTGACCCCTTCTTTTGGCCTTTGTGGGCACCTTGCATGTATGTGCCCATGTGTGCACATACACACTCACACAAATCTAAAAGTAAATGTTTGCTTTTCACTATCTACTGCCTAATGTTTTATGTAAGTTTTTCTCTTATATGCGTTTTTCCTTTTATTGAAAATAGATTTTTAGCTAGGCATGATGGTGCATGCCCATGTGTATAACCTCAACACTTGGGAAGGCAGAGACGGGCAGATTTCTGTGAATTTGAGGCCAGCCTGGTCTACAAAATGAGTCTGGGACAACCAAGGTTGCAGAGGCAAACCAGGTCTTAAAAAACCAAAAAAAAAAAAAAATTAAATAAATAATAAATAAATAAATAGATAGATAGATAGATAGATAGATAGATAGATAGATAGATAATTGTTCCTTGTATAATATACTCTGATTATAGTTTCCCCCTCCCTCCTCTCGTCCTGGTTCCTCCCTCTCCCCTCCCATCTGGATATACCCCCTTTATGTCTCTCATTAGAAACAAACAGGCTTATAAGGAACAATAACAAAACAAAGTGAGATAAGATAAAATGAGAACTAGCACCTCAGAATGGGGTAAAACAAACAGCCAGAAGGAAGAAAAGGTACAAGAGGGTCAGAGATAGATGCAAACATCCACTCATTTAGGAATCTCAAAAAAACACTAAGGTGGAAGCCACAGTATATATGTAAAGAACCTTTAGGCTAAAAAGAGAGAAGAAAAAATATAAATAAAATAACAATAAATTTAAAAAAGATTGAGAAAAGAAAAACCCTTCACATGACATTATGACACAAGGAATCTCCAAAGCCTCCACAGACTTCATTTCTTGCTCTCCATCCACTGCTGGGAATGCAGCCAACCCTTAAGAGTGGTTTGTTCTTTTCAGGGAGACTACCTTGGCGAAACTAAAATTTCATTTCCAGGTGGTTATCAGTTGGAGATTGCTTCTAGGCATGGGGCATGTATCTACTGCTTTCAGATCCAGAACCCCACTTGGTGTAGATCTGTGCAGTCCCTGTGCCTACTGCCCAGTCTCTGTGACCTCGTATGTACCGATCCCGGTGATTTAGGGGGCCTTGTTCTCTTGGTGTTCTTCATCTGCTCTGGCTCTCACACACTTTCTACCTCCTCTTCTGAGGGGTTCTCTGAACACTGAGGGGAGGGATTCAATCCGGTTTAGGGCTCAGCGTTCCAAGGTCTCTCACTCTCTGCGTATTGCCTGGCTGCGGTCTTTGTATATGTTCCCCTCTGGTTCAGAAGAAAGCTCCTCTGATGATGGCTGACAGAGTGTGTGTATGTTTTTAATTTGAGGTGAATCTGCTGGTGTTCTCAACAGAACAGACATAGACATGTTCCTGGCAGCTGTTTACATGGGATCGTTTCCCTCCTTGCTTTTTGATTTAGTGCTCTACTCCTTAGGGATATTTACACTATGTTTGGCATCAAATTTGTAATATAGTTTCATGTTTTGTAGTATGAAGAAGAAAGCTTTGGAGATTGTTGTGATATAGTTATTTCTCCTGAGTGTGACAGGAGTACAGTCATCATAGAAAAGAGATTGCTGTGAGAACTATGGGACACCTGGCACTGCCTTCCAGTCTAAAGAGCGAAATAGGAAAGACAGCACAGTGAGAGCTAGAGCATAGCCATGTGATAACACCAGCAGCATTTCCTCACAGACCATGGGTGAGCTTTCACCTGAGATCCTGCCCACCCCACCCCCACCTTCTAGCTCCACCTGGTCTTGAGTAGAAGTGTTAGAATATATGGGAAGTAAATGGTAGATGGGGAGTGGGACTCCAGAGATGCTACTGCTGTGAGGTACCCACACTCCTGTGAGCAGCCCCTCACTCAGTGAGCTCATTGGTTCATCATGCTGGGTTCTTACGGAATTGTTTCTTTGGTCTATTAGTTCCCTATCAGGGCTGAATAAAAACTTCTTTATATCTCCTCAGGAAAAGTTGCTCAGCAGAGATTATGAACATTAAGGATATTATTAAAATTACAAATAACTGTGTATACAAGTGTATAGTGTGCGTGCGTGTGCGTGTGTGTGTGTGCTCTACTGTTTCTTGCATGTAGATGGATGCAAGAAACAGCCTCCTGCTCTGTCTACTCACTGCCCCTGCCTCCATTGTGGAATATCCCTGAGACTGTAAGCCAAAACAAGCACCTTCTTCTATAAGTCACTTTGGACATGGGGTTTTATAACAGTGACAAGTGAGGAACATACCACCCTATCATGCCATGGGCATCATACCTTGCCCTGGGGCATTTACTAGCCCAGCTTGATTATATAGTTCCCAAGATTCAATGCCGTCTCAGCTCATTCTGCCGAAACTCACAACACTCCTATCTTACAGAGACTGAAAAATGACAGTGTCTGGCAGAGTCTAAAGAGGATGATTGCTGATAGATTCTTCTTATCCAGCTTTTAAATTTGTAAATTCACATCTGGGATAAAAGAGAATGTAAGTGTCTAGATCCTCAGCTGTGAGTGTGCTGGCTTCTAGTAAGTGACAACAATGCATGAAGATGAAGGGCTGATGAAATGCTTCATCCAGTAAAGATGCTTGCTGCCAGACCTGATGATCTGAGCTTGATTGTTGGGACCTAGATGGCAGAAGGACAGAACTGACTCTGGCAAGTTGCCTTTAGACACTCATATACACAGTATGGTACCTCTATATCCCCCCTACCATAAAATAAATAAACATTAAAAAAATTCAGGTGTGAGATAAGCCACGGAGGTAATATCTTCAATAACATAATCTAATGTGGAAAGGATTAAATCTTAAGAAGTGTGTATTACTTGTTCTTCTCATTGTTGTAGCCAAATACCAACCAGAAGCAACTTAGAAGAGGTTTTATTTTGGTTAAAGTGTAAGAAGAGATCTAATCTCCCATTAGAGAAGGCATAGAAACAAGAGCAGCAGGAGCAGAGGGCGGGTGTCACAGAGGGAGAAGGTGGTGCAGAGGGGGCAGCGGGGGCACTGGGGGTGCAGGAGGGGCAGCGGGGGCAGTGGGGGCACTGGGGACAGTGGGTGAAGCAGGGGCAGCGGAAGCTGGTCACACTGTGTCTACAGTCAAGAAACAGAGAGTTGATAGGAAGGAGGATGGCATATGAAACCTTCATTCCTGTGCTGGAGAGATGGCTCAGTTGGTAAAGGACTTGCCTCAAAAAGAGAAGGATCTGAGTTCAACTACCCAGCATTCACACTCAGAAACATTTGGGACCAGTGGCATGCATCTGTAACCCCACTATGTCTCCATGGGAGAAGGTCAAGCAGAATTAAATGGATCCCTGGAGATCACTGGCCAAAACCAGTGAGTCCCAGTTCTGTTGAGGTACATTGTCTCAAAACAAAACAAAAAAGCCAAAAGCAAAACAAATAAACAAAACAGTGAGTAATAGATAATGATAGCGGAAGACACCTAAAATCTCTGGTCTCCAAAATGCATAAATGTACCTGAAAATCTGCCTCTATCAACAAGCTTGCTCCAGTAAAGCTTTAGTTTCTAAAGATTCCACAGCCTTTCAAAACAGCATCTCCATTAGGAAACCACATTTAAGCACAGGAGTTTATGAGCAACACTTCACATTCAAACCAGAAAAGACATTGACGCCCCAGTCATCAGCCAGGAGAAAAGTGCACACTGGCTCTTTGTCTCTGGACCTCCACTCCTCGTTATATCCGTGCTCCAAGTAAACCCTATGTGTAGTCCCCGGGGCCAGAAAACTTACTACATTAAACCTAGAGCATGTCTACAGTGAGAATTTTGGTGTCTTAAAAAACCCAGTTATGTTATATTATGTAAACATGTTTTTGTTTTAATCCCAGGTGTGGATTGTGGGGCTGTTTCAGATTGTCCACAGCAGCAGACTATTTGCCTTGTGTGTGCCTTGGCTGGGGCGTGATTCTGCAAGATGAAGATAGTTTAATTCTAGGGACTCTAGAGAAGGTATAAAATGACCAGAGCCACAAGAGAGGCAGCATGGTGGTTGACAGAAAAGTGACAAGGAGGAGGAGGAGGAGGAGAACTTGGAGAGAACCTGATGAGATGAAGATTGGACTTGCTCCAAGTAAGTCAATACCTTTAATCAACAGAACTAGTTAAAATATCACAATGCCCTTTCTCCCCATTATATTTCTGTCTCTCCTACTTAGTGTAGGATGGAGTAAGGTTTATAAGGGAGGTAGAGATATAAGAACCCAATACAGTAGATAAGCAAATATGCTAACACATGTCCATGAATGTCTACCCATCTCTGGGAAGAATGATGTGACTGGATGGAGTTGTGTATAATCTGGTAAGTGTGTGAGGTGTGTGGGGATAGTCTGAGCCACATGGACTCAGTGCCTATGGCAGGTTGACTCAAATACTGCATCCCATTTCTTCTGCAGATATGGCAGAGGGGCAGATGGGCAGTGCCAGCAGGAAGTTCAGTTCACATGGCAGTGGCAGCTGTAGCCCCAGTGCTAATGAAAAATTCTTCAGTAGAGGTCACAAGGTAGTGTGTCAAAGACAGGGAATGCATACTGTTTCTGTCTTGGACTATAGAAAGGATCAGGAGTGCCAGAGTCTGCAAGATGTTGTCATGGTGCACTCTTGGTGTGACTGAACTCATATTTGTGATTTGAGCATGATTGCCAACTTGGTTCTTAAATCACTTGAGAAATGCCTCTTGGTGAACATTTTCAGGAAGAACTGAGGGGAGAAGACCTTCTTCAGAGTGTGCAACTCCTTCTAATGATGGTCCCGTATAAAATATTCTAAATGGTCTAGAGATCTGAGGAGCAGGGAAGAGCAGGTTCCCAGCACTTCTCTATATAGCTGGCATCTCATAACTAGCTGTAACCAGCTCCACAGTATTCAGTGCCTTTTTTTGGCCTCTGAGGACACTAAATGCATGTAGTACATAATGTAGTACATATTCAGACAAGCACACACACGCACGTGTACACACACACACACACACACACACGAAGAGGTCTATGGAAAACTCAGGGTTGTTTTTGCCTGTCTACTTTCTTGCAGAAAAACGTGTCTACTCTGTTGCTATTGCTGCTGCTAATCTTTGCTGACATCAGACCAGTTTCATTGGCTTCCAATGAAGACTAAAGACCAGCAATCCTGCCCACATCTTCTAGGCCTCCAGCTCCAGACTGGGAGGGACTGTTGGGATTTCCTCCTCATGGGCTGAACATCTTCTCAGTTCACAGTCTCTCCAGCATCCTGACAGCCGATGTTGAACTACTCAGGCCTGTCTGGCGCAAGCCCATCTATTAACTCTCCTTTGTAGTATGCACTCATTCTCTCTGTTCTGTTTCTCTGGAGAGCCCTGCTATGGAAGTGTTTTAGCAACCGTCTTCCAGAGAACCACCGGTTAACAAGGAACACACTGTGCTGGGACATTCCTTGCAGAGCAGCCTTCAGGATAACCTCAGTAGGAGAAGACACTTTCGTGATAGAAGAATACAAATGAGAGGAGGGCAGCCTAATCGATTAGGCTGCTCAATGCCTGCACAGCGCTCTGCATAATTATTCGAGCAAGAAAGATGCGCTTAACATATTTGTAGCATTTCTTGCTTATAAAGAAGAGAAGCTATGAACGAAAGCAATGAAGACATGCATTTAAAAATCTGTTCTGAGACTTTCAGTCGATGCTGACAAACTGTTAAAAATATATATAATCTATTCCCCAAAAAGTGAATAAAAAATTGCTCTGCAAAAGTAGCTAGCAAAATTGCCAAGGAATGGAGAAACTGTAGCCTTGGACTTGTGAGAAATATCAGTCTAAAAAGTCTATCATCCAAAGACCTTGTACATCAAGAGTAGATTTGAATTATGGAGCTGGGCTGCACCTTAATTTACATGGCTCTTCCCCAAGTAGCTAGCTAATATCAATATCTTGCATTTATACGGCGACCGTCTTCCCAGATGGCTTCATTAAATTGTGTGTTTTATGAGACTCTCTATCTGAAACATGGTCATCTCCGAATGAGAATGGTGCTCCTGGGTGACTCGGGCGAAGGAAAAACCGTGTTTTGCATTATGCCGTCTTTCTACCCACGATCGTAAAAACGTTAGTTAGTGAGTATTTCCCGAGCATCTGCGTGGGCAGAGCCGGAGTCAAGCCTGTAGATGGTGACATACGGAAGATTAAAAGGCGTGGTCCCAGAGCTGGGGAGATGCTATGCAAGTATGAAGACCTGAGCGTGTACTCCCAACTCACACATAAAAAGCCAGGTGCGGGAGGCCGTGTGAGCTGGACTCCTGCCACAAAATTCCCAAAAGCTTTTGGCGAAACTGGCACCTGGAGAGATGTTCTGAGGAGGTATAGACAGGCCTGAGCAGCAGGAGCGGGGGTTTAACACCGTGACATCTGTAGGCCTAGGCGGGAGAAGCAGAGCTCCCTGCCTGGTTCAGGAGAGTGTGGGGCCGAGGCTGCTCGAGCAAAATCCCAGGAGCTGTGAGCAGGCCTGGTGCAGAAGACTGTGCTACTGCGGCTGGTGGTAGCGGAGTGTTGGGAAAAATGGAAGACAGGGCAGGAATACAGTGGACAGATAGGTTCGAGCACGTGTGGAGCGGTGGGGATGGGGGAATGAAGGGGCAGCAGAAGGCTTAACCAAACTGAACTGTACCTGAAGAGCCACTTGGGAACCTATGATCTTGCAATCCAAAGAAAAACAATTTAGTGAGTGAATTGTTCAGCACATGCATTGTGAAAGAACTCGGAAAGAATACTGTGAATGAATGTTCAAGTGGGGATGAGGACAGGGGGTTAGGGGACCGTTTAACCGAAACTTAGGGCATACAACAAAGCATTATGAAACCTCACTGCTTTGTAATATTTGAAAATGTAATTTTACAGGGGGTTTGAACTCAAGTACTCCAAATTAGTGAGCAATCTCACTCCCAGAAAAATGTCTCACTGAATGGAAATCTCACTGTCGTGTGTAACTGTAAATGTGATTTACTGGTCAAAGAGGCCCCAGAGGCACCAAAGACCATCCAGGCTGTTGCCATTGCAATGGTTGCCTACCACAGCATGACGACAGGACCTCGTCATAGTGCTGGAAAGCCCTATGCAAGCTGCTTGGGGAGAAGAGACACCAATGATCTTCCCCATTGCTGTGTCTTACATGCTATAATGCTGACCTGGCCAGGCAGGATGTGCTTGTGCTGCCATAGCGGCACACCTGCTTCGGATGCTCTCTTGGATGTGAGAGCTACTCCACTGGAGGTCGTTCTCGGCTGGTTTTGTTAACACAACCAAAAACAAGGCTAGGGAAGGTCCTGGAGGAGAGCCTTTTCGACATTGTTTTTCTAAATAGTTATGTTCTCAAACCACCTTGTGAATATTTAGGTTAATAACTGCTCAGAGTGTAGAGAATAAGCAACAACGAGTGCTGAGCCATGCACAGGAGGCCCATATCAAGCCCCCGCCAAGGCTCAGGGGACGTCTTTGTAAGAGCGGGATGATAGGGCAGGCTGCTGTGAACCACTACTCCCAGGATGTGGCATGTCTGCTGCAAACATGAACTCACAGCAGCTGTGGTTATGTGCACAAGAGCTGCACACGGTCAGGACGATGAAAAGTTACAGAGGGGTTCGTCTGCAGCTGAGGTGCTGTTGATGGCTCCTGGAGAAGTGGGTGGCCACTGGTGGCTTGCTCATGCCCCAGTGCATGGTTCCACACCCATGCATACAGGACGGCACTAACTGGACTCAGTGGGCTATTTTTTTTAACTTATAAAGTTTGAAATAAAAATTTAAAAAAGGGGGGATTTAAAGTTGGAAGTGGGATATGATAGGAGGTTGAGGGGAACTGGAGGAGGCAAAAGATCAAGATAAATTGATTAAAGGCATGCCATTTTCAAAAGAATAAATATAAATTTTAAAAAACTCAGGTGTGTTTACCGTCATCCCAGTATGGGTAGATGGGTAGGTAGATTTCTGGGGGTTCTTGGGCCAGCAAGCTAGACTGAATGGTGAGTTCCAGCCCTCTGAGAGACCTGGCTCCAGGGCGTGGTGGCACATACCTTTAATCCCAGCACTGGAGAGGCAGGCTTCCTGAGTTTGAGGCCAGCTTGGTTTACACACATAGTTCCAGGCCAGAGAAGCTGACCCTGTCTTAAACAAACAATAAGATAGAGAGTACTAGAATAAGACACTCAACATCGACCTCTGACCCCTGCACACACTTGCTACATGAACACACACATGCACGTGCGCGCGCGCGCGCGCGCACACACACACACACACACACACACACACACACACACA
Organism: Psammomys obesus; assembly: GCF_907164565.1. NCBI lineage: Eukaryota > Metazoa > Chordata > Mammalia > Rodentia > Muridae > Psammomys > Psammomys obesus. Next base: position 60,460,858 of record NW_026585504.1, on the reverse strand, counting down.
CACACCAGTGTGGTCCCCACTTTGCAGTGCTTCAGTTTTTATTATGAAGAATTTTTTTTTCCACAAATTGCAAACTGCTGAGCAGGACAAGTTCAGAGGTTTGGTAGAAGTCATAAGAGACAGCAGATATTGTTTCCAGGGGTGGGTCTGAGAGACTTGAACATTAACATCTGCAAATGTTAAAACGTATATTTGAAATGTGTATCAAGTTTTAAAGTCAAGACTTTGGTTTTACTTAAGAAAGAAAGATCATCTTCCCAGATGAGGTTAGCTGATTCCAAATTAAACCACCCCTGTCAAGAAAGCGAGGTCTGGTGCCTGTCAGATGGCTCAGCAGGTAAAGGAGCTTGCTGGCAGGCCTGAGGTTCTGAGTTTGACTCCCAATATCTATGTGGTGGAGGGAGAGTGCTGACTTCCACAGCTTGCATTTGGGAAACAAACACACAGATAAACAAAAGTTTAAAAGAATAAAGGAAAGAAAAAAAATCAGTCTGTTAGCTTATATCTAGGAGTTTCTCCCCAACCACTCTCTTTCCTACAGCATCCGTTATTTTGCGAGGGTTTTAAGTATAGCCATTGTGCTAGGAATAAGATAGAATCTCAAGCTACTTTTCATTTTCATTTCCATGATGGCTAAAGACGTAGGACATTTTCAAGTGTTTATTGGCCATTGGCTGCTGTTGTTATGCTATGTGTGTGTACATGCATGGTTTTGTGGGTCTACATCTGTGTCTGCATGTCGAGGCTAGAGGACAGCTTTAGATGTCATTTCTCATTGGTCTGGAGCTCAGCGCATAGACTAGCTGGCCAGTGAGCCCCGGGGATCCAACTGTATCCACCACCCCCATCCCCCAGTCCTGCCCCACCTTGTGTGGGTTTTTCACATGGGTTCTAGTGATGGAACGCAGGTCCTCTTTCTTGCCTAGCAGGCCCTTGACCAGCTGAGCCATCTCTCCAGCCCCACTTGTTCTTTCGAGACACATCTGTTCAGTTGGCCTGCCCACTTACTGGCTGGCTTATTTGTTCTGTTGGCATTTGATTTTTGAGTTTCTTATCATCTCTGGCAGATGACCAGCGAGCAAATGTTCATTTATCCTACCCTGCAGGGTATCTCTTCTCTCTTCCCTCTGTTGTTTTCTTTGCTGTAGAGAAACTTTTTACTGTGTACATGCAATTCCACCTGTGGATTCTTTGGATTATTTCCAAAGCTGCAGAGCTAATGATTTATAAAGTCATTGCCTATGTTGAAGAAAAGTTTCTGCACCTCAAATTCTGCTATTCAACCCAAATCAGAAGGAAAGGCCCTCTGAGCACAGAAAGGGAGCTGTGGTGCCGATGTTTACTTAGATTGTGGAAGGGAAGAGAAAGTGTCAAAGTCTAAAGGTTAGTGTCCCTTTCTGGAAGAAATTCTCAGTTGTTTTCAAAGTATTAGTCAACTCATGAAAACAGGAGGGCCTCTAGGTATTAACTTTAAGACTTCATCCAATCTCAGGCTGTTTTCTACCGTTCTATGCCTTTGTCTGTTTCTATAACTTTCTTTAGATATGTCTAATGTGATGATGCTTTCTCTAAGAAAACTTAGGTTTTAGCTTAAAAATGAAACAGGGCTGGGATGAAGCTGAACTGATACAGCGATTGTCTAACATGCTGGAAGCTGTGGGTTCAACCCGGGAATACACCTGGGGGGGTGGAAGCATCAGGCTTGGAAGCCTAAGGTCATCCTTGGCTACATAGTGAATTCAAGGTCAGCCTAGAATACAAGAGACCCTATTTCAAAAGCAAGCAAGCAACAACCAACAAAACACTCCAAATGAAACTGTAATCTCTAAAAAAACTTTCAACAAAGTTAAAGCAGTAGATTATATACCAACACTCTAATAGGAATTCAGAGAAGGAAGGATGTCAGGCTCAAAGACAACCAGAAAAAAAATTTCCAATCAAAGTCAGGTTTCAAGTGGGCCTTAAGGAATGTTTAGATTGTAATAGTCACTAAAGAGGCCTTTATTCCTAAAAGTATCTTTTAAAAAGGTAAGGCTTTCAAATGCAAGTCAAAGGACAGTTCTATCACAGCATGAAGTTTTCACTGACTTCTCACTACTAAGAAAAGCCAAGAACGGTCCCTAAATCCTAGTAATTAATTCTAATGCAAAGACTGCATTCTAAGAGAGTGTTCTCTGGTTTAGGGAAAAGCATCCATTTAAAGAGATAGTAGTGAGCTGTAGGCAGTAAAGTGTTTGCCTTGCAAGCATGAAGGCTTGAGTTCCATGCCAAGAATCCATGTGAACCAGCTAAGCATGGTGGTGGGCACTTGTAATCCTAGAATTTAGGAAGCAGAGACAGGTAGATTCCTGGGGTTCTCTGGCCATCCCGATTAGCCTGTTTAGCTCTAGGCTAAGAGGGAGACTATCAGCTGGGTGTGGTGGTGCATGCCTGTAATCTCAACACTTGAGGCAGAGGTGGGCAGATCTCTGTGAGTTTGAGGCCAACCTGGTCTACACAGTAAGTTTCAGAACTGTTATTAATCATAAAGAAGAAGAAGCAGGGGGACAACTGATATTCTCTGCGAGAGGTTTATTAGAAGGGTACGGAGGAAGTGGGTAGCAGGACATGGTGGGGGAAGAGAGGGGGAAAGGGGGCGCCGAGAGAGAGAGAGAGAGAGAGAGAGAGAGAGAGAGAGAGAAGAGTGTAAGAGCGACCATGTGTGTCGGGGTAGACCCTTTAAGGAGGCACGATAACCACACCTTCCAGGTGTGGCCACCTGGCTGGCTGGCGACACGTGACAGCATCATAGGTTTCTCGGTAACTCAGAAGCAGGTTGTGTTCCAAAATACTAACAAGAACAGCCTTGCTAAGGCTAAACAGAGAAATTCTGTCTTAAAAACGAAAAGCAAATAAAGGAGGAAAACTATCTGAAAAAAAAAAAAGAGGGACAGGGGTAAGGGAGAAGGAAAGTAAAGGAGCTTTGACAGTGCCCAAGAAAATATTTGTCCTTTTAACTCCACACACAAGCAGGCAATATAAGAAGTGATATGGCACTGAATGAATGATAGGTGCTTTTTTTTTTAACTTTTTTAAAAATTTTTTATTACTTACACTTTATTCATTTTGTATCCCCTCAAAAGCCCCTCCCTCCTCCCCTCCCAATCCCACCCTCCCTCCCCTTTCTGCATGCATGCCACTCCCCAAGTCCACTGATAGGGGAGGTTCTCCTCTTCTTTCTGATCTTAGTCTATCAGTTCTCATCAAAAGTGGCTGCATTGTCCTCTACTGTGGCCTGGTAAGGCTGCTCCCCCCTCAGGGGGAGGTGATCAACGAGCAGGCCAATCAGATTATGGCAGAGGCAGTCCCTCTTCCCATTACTATGTAACCCATTGGACACTGAACTGCCATGGGCTACATCTGTGCAGGGGTTCTAGGTTATCTCCATGAATAGTCCTTGGTTGGAGTATGAGTCTCTGGGAAGTTCCCTGTGTTCAAATTTTCTTGTTCTGTTGCTCTGCTTGTGGAGTTCTCATCCCCTCCAGCTCTTACTATTTCCCACTTCTTACATAAAATTCCATTCACTCTGTCCATCAGTTGGCCATCAGGCTCAGCATCTGCTTTGACAGTCTGCACGGCAGAGGCTTTCAGAGGCCCTCTGTGGTAGGTTCCTAGTTTGTTTCCTGTTTTCTTCTTCTGGCTTTCAGAGGCCCTCTGTAGCAGGTTTCTAGGTTGTTTCCTGTTTTCTCATTCTTCTGATGTCCATCCTCTTTGCCTTTCAGGTGGGGATTGAACATTTTAGTTAGGGTCCTCTCTCTTGCTTGGTTTCTTTAGATGCATAGATTTTAGTGGGTTTGTCCTATGTTGTATGTCTATATGAGTGAGTATATACCGTGTGTGTCTTTTTGCTTCTGGGACAACTCACTCAGGATGACCCTTTCCAGGTCCCACCATTTACCTGCAAATTTCATGATTTCTTTATTTTTCATTGCTGAGTAATATTCCATTGTATAGATGTACCACAATTTCTGCATCCATTCTTCAGTTGAGGGACATCTGGGTTGATTCCAGCTTCTGGCTATTACAAATAAACCCACACACTTATGGACACCTGATCTTTGACAAAGATGCCAAAACCATACAATGGAAAAAAGATAGCATTTTCAACAAATGGTGCTGGTCCAACTGGATGTAGAAAAATGAAAATAGATCCATACTTATCACCCTGCATGAAACTGAAGTCCAAGTGGATCAAAGACCTCAACATAAAACCAGACACATTAAATCGGCTAGAAAAAAAAAGTGGGGAATACCCTATAACTCATTGGTACAGGAGAAAACTTCCTGAACAGAACACCAACAGCACAGGCTCTAAGAGCAACAATCAATAAATGGGACCTCATGAAACTGAAAAGCTTCTGTAAAGCAAAGGACACCATCATCAAAACAAAGCGACTGCCTACAGATTGGGAAAGAATCTTTCCCAATAAACCAGCCCTTTATCTGACAGAGGACTCATATCCAGTATATATAAAGAACAAACAAGCTGAAAAGCAGCAAACCAAGTAATCCACTTAAAAAATGGGGAACAGAGCTAAACAGAGAATTCTCAATAGAGCAATATCGAATGGCAGAGAAGCACTTAAAGAAATGCTCAACCTCATTAGCCATTAGGGAAATGCAAATCAAAACTTACACCCATCAGAATGGCCAAGATCAAAAACTCAAGTGACAACACATGCTGGAGAGGTTGTGGAGAAAGGGGAACCCTTCTCCACTGCTGGTGGGAATGTAAACTTGTACAACCACTCTGGAAAGCAATCTGGCGCTTTCTCAGACAACTAGGAATAGCGCTTCCTCAAGATCCAGCCATACCACTCCTAGGCATATACCCAAAAGAGGCGCAAGTACACAAAAAGGACATTTGCTCAACCATGTTTGTAGCAGCTTTATTTGTAATAGCCAGAAGCTGGTGCTTTTCTTTTATGGATTAATGACATTAATTTTCTCTTTTCACATTTCTGGTTCTATCTCTGTGCTGCCTACCAGCTTATCTATCTATCTATCTATCTATCTATCTATCTATCTATCTATCTATCTATCATCCATTTATGTACTTCCTTACTTGTATCTTTATTTGTATCTACATTTCTCCCTTTGAAATTTTATTATCTAATAAATCCAAAGACCTGGGATATTCTAGTTGGCTGAGCTTTCTGCTTTGTGGACTTTGATGTAGCCTTTATCAGGTAGGTTAGTAGGTCAACAGTATTACTGAACATTAGGGCTTCAGTTTCCTGATCCTCTGCTTGGTCATGGCAAAAGTGCTAATGAGAGTCAGCTTATGATGACATAGTTAAACTTCTTATGCTAGAACGAGAACGTGCCTCAGATCTTCCAGAGATCTACATCTTAGCATCCAACAACGACATCTGCTCTGTAGACATTTTCTTGGCTTTAGAGCCACCTGACACGTAGGCAGCAGAATGGATGCCAGGGTATTTACCAATGTTCTTTCTTGGCAGCGACTAAATAAAGGAACAGTTTAGTTTCACAACCCTTGCACCCTCTATCCGGGCAGCATGATGAGGTATTTGGAATTTGACTGCAGCACAGGCAGGGTGAATTTTCTCCTCAGAGGTCAATCTTAAATATTTAAAGTCCTACTTGGCTCTGGGTGGTACTAATCCTCTCAGTCACTGAACACCCTCTTCTCTCAGAACAGTGTGAAGAAATAATGTGGTAGTATAAAATGCAAATGCTTTCTGTTTCCAAAGTTGCTCCTATATCTCCTGGCTCCTTATTAAGAAGTATTAAGGAAACATTTTTGAGGCAGTAAAGGCTAATGCTCAGTAAAAATGTATTAGTAGAGGTGACCAAGACTAAGAAAGAAAAAAAATGTTCTAAAAACATCTGCAGCTACACATCTGGCAGAATATTAGTTTCTAGAATATACAAAGAACTCAAAAAACTAGGCACCAAAAAAGCAAACAACTCAATTTTTAAAAGTCACTGAATTGAGGGCTCTCAAATGAAATACAAGTGGCAAAGAAACATTTTAACAGGTGCTCACTATCACCAGCCACTAGGAAAAGGAGGAGTAGAAGGAGCTGAAATTTCATCTTACCCAAGGGATTAAGACAACAACACAACAGGTACTAGTGAGAACGTGTGGAAAGGGGACCCCTCAGGCACTGCTGGTGACAGACTGGTGTGGCCACCATGGAAGTCAGTGTGCCATTCCTTAGAAACCTAGATGTAGATTCATTCTATGTATCCTGGGACGATACACAAAGGACTTTGAGTCCCACTACAGGGACCCGTGCTCATTCACGTTCATTGAGGTTCTAGTCACAGTAGTTAGGACACGAAAACAATAACAACCTGTGTGGCAGGTTCTACTCAAAGATGCAGTAGTGACATGGATGTTATGGTGCTGACCAGCCTCTTTCTGATAGGATTTAAGGCCCACTCCCACCATTTAAGGCCCACTCCCACCATTTAAGGCCCACTCCCACCATTTAAGGCCCACTCCCACCATTTAAGGCCCACTCCCACGTAGGAGACACATGCCCAATACTGTACAGCCAAGAACCGAGGGTGAATCTACTACTATAATTTTGCTAAATGGACATAGTTTCCATTAAAACACAGATTAATGTCTACCAACTGATGAATGGATAATGAAAATGTACTTAAATACAATTGGCTTTTATTCAGCTGTAAGGAGAAATAAAACTATGACATTTTCTCATAAGTGGATCCTAGCACTGCATTTTTAGGTCCCATGTATGTTTAACTTGGAGAATATATAGAATATAGGCAACTAGAGAGGGGATGCTGGCAGTAAGGAGAAATAAATATCCTAAGGGAGTGGACATAATAAAATATGGGTGATACAAAAGGGTTAGAAGAATAAAGGAAGACATGTTAAATTGGGAGAGGAATGGGAGGGCAAGGCAGAGAAAGGGGTGGAGAAGGAATGACTAACAGTAAGGACATTTGAAAAAGCTACATGAAAGCCTACTTTTTATAAGTTTCATAAATGTATATATTCATATAAAAGTTGAATTGTGGTTATCCCACACAGGCTCCCCACAGATGCCATAAATTGTCAAACTAACCAAGGACCATCTATGGATATAACCTAGAACTTCTGCTCGGATGTGGCCTGTGGTAGCTCAGTAACCAAGTAGTTTTCCAAAGTAAGGGGAACACGGACTATTTCTAACAGGATCTCAAGGGCAGGCTGTTTGACACCTCCCCCCAGGGGAGGAGCAGTCTGTTAGGTCACAGAGGAGGACTTTGCAGCCATCCCTGAAGATACCTGATAAAACAGGGACAGATGAAAGGGGAGGAGGTCCTCCCCTATCAGGGGACTTGGAAAGGGGCAGGGAGGAGACCAGGGAGGGAGTGTGGGGTTGGGGAGGGAATGAGGGAGTGGGATACAGCTGGGACACAGAGTTAACAAAATGTAACTAAAAATAAAAAATAAAAAAAAAAAGAAAAAAAAAAAAAAATCCCAGTGCCAGGTTTGGAATACCTCCCCTAAAGTTGTTGGTCAGGGATGTTCCAGACACCTGCTTGCCACAATAATACAGAATGTTGCCATGCTCTTGGTTGCTGACTAGAATTTGATGTTAAGACCATATTGCTAAAAAACAAACAAGAAAACAAAACAAACAAACAAGCAAAAATCCTCCCAAATCCAAAATCCTACCAACTTTGATCATGAAGTTTGGGGAAATCACGGTGGTGCAGACCAAGAAGCTTTCTCCCATTGGTTAGTTTTTATGGTATGCAAGGGTGCCATGTAGTTGCTGGGGGAGAAAAAGTTCTTAGAAGTTTTACCCAGATGTGAACCCTATGAGCTATAAGAGCAACTGATGTGGCAAATTATGCCCATGGGCACAACAATGGCATGACTTTTATGGGGTCAGCCAATCTCTTTCTGAGTGGATTGAAGGCCTACTCCATAGCAAGGAATAAATGCTTGATACTGTAAATCTGGCCCACGAACCATCATTGGGGGATCATAGGCCTCAGAGTGAATCTACTCCTAGAATTTTTGTTAAATGGACATAGTATCAAACTTCCCCTAAATTTGTATTTCTGTACTCACAAACCAGTGCAGCATTCAGATTTCATGAAAAAAAGTCTCCTTGTGCAGCGGTCAGTGGTTAATGCTCAAAACTGGTCAAAGTACAGAGAATGAATGTCTATGAGCGTTTAGCATATTCCCCCACCAAGAGCTCAAGCTCCACTGCAGAAAGGGGAGGTGGGGGTGGAAAGACTGTAAGAGCCAGGTAGCACTGTAGTGAAACAGTGTCTTCTGACCACAGCAGGACCTCTGCACTCATGAGTTCACAGAAGCTGCCGTGGCCTTCACAAAATGTGAATCAAGAAGAAGCCAGCCAACATTTCAGCATGGAAGGCAGAGGGGCTTTTGAGCCCCACCCCTAGCTGAGAAGCTATTGACAGTTAATGAGGAAGTGAGTACAGGTTTTCTTTAAGAGTGTGGTCCCTGGTAGGTTAACCATGTTTCAATGGATGAGTTGCACAAATTGGACTTTCTGACCTATAAAGAAAAAAACAGGACATAAAGCTGGGAGCAGTGATTTGTTGGATAGTAAATCTAGGAGTATTTGGGGGGAAAGTGGGGAGTGAATGTAACTAAAATACATGATGTGTGTGAATGAAAAATTCAAAGAATTTATTAATTCTACTAATATTAATTAATATTTACTAACAATTAAGATTAATTCTGATTAATTATGTTAACACTTTCTAATTCAGAGAACTAAAGGATATTGTATATTCTAAATCCTGTGTTTTCTCCTGTGTCGTATCTTAGCTTTGGATGAATGTTCATGAGTATGTACATCAGTGGATGCTGACATAGGTTTTGAAGTGGTAATGGAGACCATAGGAGGGGAAGGAAGCATTGCAGAGGGAGCAAAAAGATCTGCATGACACGTGGAGTAAGGTGCTGAGGTGGGGATCTCAACAATGAAGGGCAATGGAGAAGCAGAAGGAGGCAGAAAGAAAGGTGTTTAAAAATGCCGTAATGAAACCTAACACTTTTATGGGGGACTTGTTGTGGTTCCTTAGTCTTCTTGATTAAATAAATTGAAAGTAGACTCAATATTTGTTCTTTTTGAGTTAGAACTCAGGAGAGTAGGCTGGCTTAGCAGGGGAGATCTGTGAGCAGCTGCAGAAGGAGGGGCTTCAGGGAGGTAAAAAAGCATTATCTCATTAAGGGCATAATTATTCCTCCCATCTCCTTGACATATCTTCAGGTGGAACCAGCCTTCCTGGGGGATGGTTTCCTGGCCAGATGATTGTGCTAGTTAAACTTACCTTTTTTTAAAAAACAAAACAAAACAAAACAAAACAAAACAAAAAACATATTGGGCTTTCCACAGTTTATTTTGAGGCAGGATCTCACATTGCTCAGGCTAGCCTTGGACTGGCTATGTAGCTGAGGGTTACCTTGAACTTCTGGTCCTCTTGCCTTTACCTCCTAAGTACTGGGCTTATGGTATTGGAAACGAAACTCAGGGCTTCAGTCATGTTAGGAAAGCACCATACTGCCTGAGCTATATATCTCTAGACTATTTTCTATATTAAGTTTTTAAAAGTTGTATTTATGTGGTATGTGTGTGTTTGTGTGTGTAGGGGGTGTGCCCTCAGAGGCCAGAATAGGATATAAGGTTTCCTGGAGCTGGTAATACAGTTTCTTGCAAGTTGCCTACACCTAAATTCCGGTCCTTTGGAAGAGCAACAAATGCTCTTACCTTCTGAGCCAGCTCCTGTTTTCTGCACGTTAAGTGGAATATTTTTATTAGCTTATGATCATCTGAGCTGATTGTGGGAAAATAGAAAGCACAAATTTGGTTTCATCTTATTTCAATCTGAAGATTCAGGAATGAAGGCCCCAGTTGGGAGGCGACTGGCTGAAGGTCACCTGGCTATGAGCTACAGAGCAAGGACGTGAAGCTGACCCAACATTGTCACTTCTGCCTCCCTCCAATACCCCATTGGAATTAAAATCACCGCAACAGCCACTGCCAAGTACTGGCGATGGCTATTTGATAGTGGTCCGTTCAGTCTGCAAGGAATAGTGTTTGGTTTTTTTTTTTTTCACTTCATCAGCACTGAGAGACAAGGACACAGCTCTGAGTCATATTTCATATTTCGCTCTGGGTTCCCTCAGTTTTGTATTTCCGAACCTTCCTCTGGTTTCTCATATGGCTTTATAATATGATTTAATTTCAGCTTATGGCTGGCTTTGACGCTCAGAAGAGTGGTAATTTGTCCTTTAAATTCTTCACCCAGGGGAGTCAATGTTCTCAGAAAATGAGGAGTGAGGACCTGGAAGCTCCCTCCCAGCAGAGGGACACAGGAGAGTGCTGCCTCTCTTGCCTGTTCTTTCCCACAATGCCTTATCTCTCATGCTCAGCCCTGGCTGCTATAACACGTCCTCTTTCTGCAGAGCATTTTACATGAACAAATAAAGCAATTTATGGACTATTTACACCCTGACTAGTGACTAATTATACACCTGCAAGCAGTGCAACCATTCTAGACAAGCCACATTCCTCTACGTTAGTTTCCCTTAGGAGGGCAGCTCGCAGCCGATGGCAGAGGGAGAGCAGCTGGACTGCCTCTGACATCAGGTTGTTCAATGCAGGAGCAGTGTACAGTCTGGATGTGGCATGTCTGGGCTTGGTTTCCCAGCGAAGCCTGTGAAGTTTATACAAGGAGATAACGAATGAAGGCGTGGGATGAATCCAGTAGATGTTACTAAAAACGTGAATAAAGTTAGACAAAACAAAACAATGGTCACAAAGAACCTGTGGTATTGTGAGGTACATGTTTTACATAGAGCCATGTTTTTTGTAGAGCCGTGTTTTATGTAGAGCTATGCTTTACGCACAGAATGAGGTTTTTGTGGTTTCTAATAAAAATGATGAGAGATGAAGTCATAACTGGTCTAAATGCTGAGAATTAGTGGCAGGTGAGTGCTCATGTGAGCTTTGGCAAGGCTCTTGGAACACTGGAAGAGGGGGAAGAAAAACTGTAAGAGCTGGAGGACATGGCCGAGAGCTGTGAAGTGCTGTCCTCTGGACAGGCCAGAGCTGCTGCACCCATGAGCACAGCAAGAACAAAGCAATCAAAATTCCAGTATGGACGGGAGGTGGGCTCAGGAGGGACCTCTCTGGCTGGAGAGCTATTGGTGTTGATGGTTGCTAGGGTGGGTGAGCCATTTCCTTTTGGGGTCTGGTGGGTTTCCCGTGTCCCAATGGCAGCCCCATATCGGTGAGAACGTGCTCACACTGATTGGCCTCAGTGGCTTATTTAAAGATGGAGACAGAATGAAAGTTGGAGAGGAATGTGTTAATGGGTGTGTGTCTGTGGTGAGTGGGAAGGCAAACTTGGTGTAGTTATACTCAAGATACATTGTATGCGCATATGAAATTCTCAAAAAATAAATAAAAATATTCTTAAGAGGACAGAGGTGAATAATTTAAAAAATTACCGTTTAATGGATGTCTAGGATATGCTAATCTCTTGTGTTCATGGTCTTATGAATAGGTGCTTATGTGTATGGACACATATACATATGGGCTCTAGTGAACAACCTAAGGGGTCACACCTCAAGGACTTGTTTTTGAGACACGGTTTCTCATTGGATTAGGACTTGCCAAGTAGTCTGGCCTGCACTCCCTAGGGATTTGTGTAGCTTCATTTCCCCAGTATTGGAATTGCAAGCACAGGCTATCCCTCAGGTTTTCATATATGTATTCTCAAATCAAGTCCTAATGCTTAGAAGACAAGCACTTTATCTAATGAAGTATCTCTCCAATCCCAAAATTCTTTACATATATCCTTTTATTTAGTTTCACTGTCATATTTGTTTAACACACACACACACACACGATTGAGGTTAAACGAATTAAAAAAAACTTTTTCAAGTTATACAGATATTTAAAGATAGCAGAAATTAAATTTTATGTCTGTCTGACCTTTACTCCATCACACTTTATCAAAGGAGGCAAGCATTTACAAGTAGCAAATCAACTGCACACTTACATGCACGTGTGTATATGTGCGTGCGTGTGTGTGTGTGTGTGTGTGTGTGTGTGTGTGTGTGTGTGAAACAGGCAGTGTAGACAGAAGAAAAGGATTGCTGGTACTGCATTTACAAGGATGCTAAGAAAAGGAATTAAGTAAATTCAAAGTTTAGTTTTTAACACCTGATAAGTCTAAATGGATTCAGAAGATGTTCTTGGATGAATTCAAACAGAAAATAGACAAGCAAGCAATCATATTTCAAGATAGAATGGCAGCTTAAGCCTGTTAGACTATTTGATGTTAGTATCTAGAATGAAGTAAGCTGTATGAAAAAAATGTGAATTTAGGCAAAGTAAAAGGAGACTAGTAAGCAATGCCTGTATTTTGTGGTGCCTCAGTGCAGTACACCCATACACAGAAAAGAAAAATAACCAATAAAAAAAAAATCAAAGAGTTATCTGATTTTAACATCTTGCTATGACTTTTTTTTTTGAGGTTTATTTAGCTTATCTTTTTTTTTTAACTTTCATTAATTACACTTTATTTACTTTGTATCCCCCATAAACCCCTCCCTTCTCCCCTCCTAATCCTACCTTCCCTCCCCCTTTTTCACACATGCCCCTCCCCAAGTCCACTGATAGGGGAGGTCCCCCTCTCCTTCCTTCTGATCTTAGTCTATCAGATCTTATCAGGAGTGCATTGTCATCTTCTGTGGCCTGGTAAGGCTACTCCCCCCTCCGGGGGAGGTGATCAAAGAGCAGGCCAATCAGATTATGTCAGAGGCAGTCCCTCTTCCCATTTCTATGAAACCCACTTGGACACTGACCTGCCATGGGCTACATCTGTGCAGGGATTCTAGGTTATCTCCATGCATGGTACTTGGTTGGAGTATGAGTCTCTGGAAAGACCCCTGTGTTCAAATTATCTTGTTCTGTTGCTCTCCTTGTGGAGTTCCTGTCCTCTCCAGATCTTACTATTTCCCACTTCTTTCATAAGATTCCATGCACACTGCCCAACGGTTGTCCATAAGTCTCAGCATCTGCTTTGATAGTCTGCATGGCAGAGCCTTTCAGAGGTCCTCTGTGGCAGGTTCCTAACTTGTTTCCTGTTTTCTTCTTCTAAAGGATCATCCTGAATGAGCTGTCCCAGAAGCAGAAAGACACACATGGTATATACTCACTCATATAGACATATAGTATAGGATAAACCAACCAAAATCTGTACATCTAAAGAAACTAATCAAGAGGGAGGACCCTGACTAAAATGCTTAATCTCCATCCCGAAAGGCAAAGAGAGGATGGACATTTTGCTACAACTTAAAGTGGGATGTGACTGTCAAAAATGCTCTTATGGGCTGGAGAGATAAAAAGCACTTGGCAGTCTTCAGGGACCAAGATTTGATTTTCAGCTCTATGTGGTAGATTCCCAACCCTGTAACTGCAGTTCCAGGGACCTGAGGTCCTTTCCTGGCCTCCTGGACATTGCACATGGATGGTGCACAGACATACATCCAGGTACAGCACAAACAAAATAAACTTTAAAACTCATTTTTACAAAGCCTCTAAAATGAGGCACTGTATTACATGAAATTTCCAGAATAAAAATCTGGTGCTTGCTCTGGAAGCGACTGTCTGAGGAAGGATTGTTGAAGAAAGCAAACACTGAAGTAAAGGGAGAAAGACTCCCTTGCTGGAAGTGACTAGAGTCTGTGGGGGAGAGGAAACACTTCACTGATAAAGGGGGAATCAGAGATGTCCAATAACTTGGCTTGGAATATATGGCTGATTGTGGAGAACAGCATCTAGGACCTAGATGTGCCTGATTCCGAATGAGTGTAGCCTCGTGCATAATTCATGCCTTCCTTGTATAGGGCTGGAAGGGCAGTGTATAAATCTCTAAAACAGCAGGGGAGCCATGAGATCTGAGAATCTAGAGGATGTAAGAAATGTGTGAGAGTATGAAGTATTCCCATGATTCCCCAGGCTACCCGCAAGCTAACCCAGCCCTCTTTACTTTTCTGATTGTTCAATACTAAATTGTTTAACAAACCTAAGATATGTGTTGAAAAAGTCTGAGTTTTTATTTGTTTTTCAGTTCTCCCCAAAACATGAATCCCTATTCTTTTTAAAAGGTGATGATTTTCAAATTCCGAGGGAGTTCAACTCAAAATCATTTCCGCATATTTTCTTTATTTCTATCGGTAGATTTCTGTTTGAGGCAAGTCCAAATCCCAGAGCAAATCTAAATCCAAGTCTTTATGTTCCTGTGATGTGAGCTATGTCCATCACATCGTCTGGCTTTTACATATATTCTCGGGGGAAATCTAACTATTGGATCATACGTGCACTCTGTCTGCTATCAAGTGAAAACTTTATATAGATTCATATAGAATCAAAAAGGAAAGGAAACCCTCTCCCACTTCTGTCAGTCTCTTATAAAGACAGAGCTGAGGAGATGGCTCAATTGGTAAAGAGATTGTGGTGTCAGCAGGAGAACCTGAGTCTGAGCCACAGAACCCATGTGGAATGCCAAGTGTAGTAAGGTGTGCCCACAACCCCAGGCCAGGGAGGTGGAGCCAGGAGGGTCCCCCATGTTTTCTGACCTGCCAGTCTAGGCAGCTGGTGATGTCCAGTTCAGTGAGAAATGCTGTCTCACACATAGTGTGAAGGTTGACTGAGACAGACACCATAGACCTCTGGCCTCCCCAAAGTGTGTGTTCTGTGCACACTCCCACACACATGGATAATGTCTATTTTTTGGCCCAGTAAGAGTTTAGGTTCAGCTAGAGATGAGAGGCCTGAAAACTTTGCAAGTCCCATGGTGTGACTTCACTTTTAAAGGCTGTGTACCCAGAGATCAAGCTGCGGTACAGCCAAAGGGCAGGTCAGAAACCTCTCAGAGAACACCTTGTTATGTTTTTCTGACCTCTGACCTCAAAATATACGGGCTTTTTTATTTTATTTTATTTTATTTTATTTTATTTTATTTTATTTTATTTTATTTTGTAATTACAGCTAACGTGAGCTCTGTATTCTTGGTCTCTGTCATGGCCTCTCAGTTTACAACAGATAATCTTCCTGTCACCTTCTTTCAGTGACTTCTTGCTAGAGTTTGCTTGCTCATCATTCACAATGACCTACCTTCCTTTGAGCTTTGTTTACTCTTTTGTTGAGTGATAATCTTAGGCCTCCCAAGGACCATGCGACTTTAATTATTGATTCCATTTACCAATGCTTCCTAAGATAATGATCTGAAAACATCCGAGTTACAACACTAAAGGGTAAATGCCCTCACCACCCTCTTTTTTTAGAACGTGGTGATTCAGACTGGTCCTGCTTTCCAACCCTTGCCCCAAATACAAGTTTCTCATTTTATTTTATTTATTTATTTTTTTTCTGTAGCCAGTGTTGATCTTAGTAATACTCAGAGACTGGGACAACATGATCATGAAATTCAACTGGGGTTGCCTGCTTGTGACCAGATCAATTTATGAGTACATCTGCCATTTTCATTGTGTTTTCCCTCACTGTTTATTAGGATGTGGTCTAATTTGTAGCTCAAACAAGACTAAGGTCAGTAATTGCAGAGAACATCTGATGATTTTATATACTTATCAAAGATTCATCCAAGAACATAAGTTTCCTTGTTATAAAACCAGCTCATTTTGTAACTCCTGAATCAGGGAGCTTTGGTATAGTTTTATGATCAAGTTAGGAAAGTGTTTGAAACAAACTAAGGCCATGGGTAAAGTTTTACCTACAAGCACACTGAGAATTATCAGTTAGCTCCTTGGAATCTGTTATGCAGTAGGAAAACATTCCCTCATAAAGGAGGGGATGGAGAGGGCCATTAGACCCTCATTGGGGATCTCAGCCAACCCTTTCCAATTCTCTGCCAGCTGTATGATATTCTGGCCTAGCTGCACATGGCCTCTTCGGTTTGGAAAGTGCCAGAGGTTACAAAAGGTGGGAAGTCAACATCCAAGTGGAGTCGATGTTGCTGCTTTGAAGTCACTCACGTACCAGGAAGTAACCCATCATTTATGCTCCTGTAAGCAAGCCCAATAAACTCACTGCCTTACCAAGTCAAACTCTGGTAGAACCATACTTCTGGTCTGCCATTGGTGCCGTAGGGTGGGGGGGCACAGATGCCTGTGCCCACAAAAAGGTAACACAAAGGAGTGTGGGGGAGAGGCAAGAACAAAATATTCCAAGGGCTGCAAGATTGCTCACTGGTTAGGACAGCATTTGTATCAGAAGCTCTCAACCACCTGTAACTCCTGCTTCAAAGGATCTAGTACCCACTATGACATTCACACGCTCTACACATACAGATGGCGGACACTCACAAGCAGGGACACATGCGCATATAAAAACAAATACAACAATTTGAAAGAAAATCATTCAAATGGCTCTAGTGCATAGGTATTTTAGGCCCAAGCAACCTAGACTACTTTATAGAAAATTAAAGACAGGAAGTTTAGGAAGTACCAAAGTTGATCCAATTGAGATGCAAATTGAGTGCTTTGAAGTCACTCACATACTGGCAAGTAACCCTTCATCTATGTTCCTGTCAGTAAGCCTGGGCTTGAGATTCTAGTCTCAATAAATATTTATTTTCCGGGGTATTGTGAGAGGGAAAGGGGTGTTGAGAATGAACAAAATGAAAGAAAACACCTTTTACTTCAAAAGAATCTAGACAAGGCCTGATACTTCTATTCTAAGGCTATGTATCATCTACTCGGCATGCAGCCTTCCCAGGGTCAGTCCGGGAAGTATTAAAACTTATCATGGGTAATCATGAGAGGCCTGTTAACTATCACTTCAGATAGACAATAATTTTATGGACATATTACAGTACAGTAAGATCAGGAGTTTTTCCTTCTCTATCCCTAATATATTATTCTTAAAAAAAAAAATCATATGTAGCATACACATTGTGCAAGTCATGGCTTCAACTACTCAGTGATTCCACGTCTTTATCTCTCCCCCTCCTTCCTTCCTTCTCTCCTTCCCTCCCTCCCTCTCTCTTTGTGTATGTGCATGAGGAGGCCAGGAGATATCCTCAAATGTCATTAATTCTCAGGTGCTTTTGACATTGCTGATTTTAGACACAGTCTCTCATTGGTGTGGTGCTCTGTAATTCAGCTAGGCTGACTGGCCAGTAAGCTGCAGTCATCCACCTGTCTCCATCTTCCCAGTGTTGGGATTGTAAGCACACTGTAAGGCACCACATGTGGCTTTTTGCGTAGGTTCTGGGGACAGAACTTGGACCCTCATGCTTGTAAGCCAAAAGCTGTACTAATTGAGTCATCTTAAGATCTTAATTTCTAAACATATTTGCTCACTTGAGTAACAGATTCACATTTCCACTGCTCTAAAGGACATTTCTATCTGAACAGTCAAAGTCCTTTGAAGTTGTTCAACCCCAACTCAACTGTCAACTCTTTAGTTAAATCAACACTGTTGTTCCACTGAACTTCTCTGGCTCAGAACTTGGAAGCCACTTCCACTTAGTTCTTTTCATCACTTTCACATCAGTAGTCAGAGAGCATTGCCAATTCTGTGACCTCTGCCATTGCCTCAGTGAATGCTTGCACAATCTCCTAGATGACATCTGCTATCCTGCCTTCCTTCATGGCCTACCATTGGTTACCTTCCACAACAATCTAGATTAAAACAGGGTATGTCTGATCTCAATGGGAGTTCTCAGTTTGCTTGTGTCTGTTTTGGTGAGCTGGACTGGCCTGCTTTACTGAGACCTCTGCTTCCCTAGATAAATTTATTGAAGGTAAGTGCTCTCTCTCATTTATTTTTGTGTCTTAGTGAGTTTCTAGCTGCTTACTGTATGCAACTCTTGGCAGGAATGTACAGAGTGGCTAAGAACACAGGCATTGGAATGAACAGATATGTGTTGAGTTTCTGCTTCCTCTGCTATTTTATTACAAAATGATGCTAGGCAGATTTAGATGAAGCCAGTGCTTCTGAATTCTGCCTGAATTGGGGGTTCTTTAGGAATCTATTAGGATTATACAAGAACTTTATTAAAAGGGCCCAGGTCTGTCCTTCAGTCCAATTAAACTGGAATATGAAGAGGGTACAGCTAACATCCTAGAAAGATATCAAACACAGCACAAACAGCACTTTAATAAATTTACAGGTGGTTCTAATATACAGTTAGGGTTGAGAATTACTCTGGTATCTAATTCAAAGGGTTTTGGACACATTATGTAAGAGTGAATTGAATGGCTGTGGAGAAGGCTCAGTAATACAGTGAGTGCCACAGAAGTGTAAGAACTTGATGTCAATCTGAGTCACCCATATAAAACCTGGGAATGGTGGCATGTACCTATAATTCCAGTGCTGAAGAGGCAGAGACAGGAGGATCCATAGGGCTTGCTGGTCAGGCAGGTGAGCCAAATTCATAGCTTCAGGCTGAGTAAGAGACCTTATCTCAAAAACTAAGGTGGAATGAAAATGAGGAAGACACCAAGTATCAATCTCTTGCCCAACCTCTTGCCTTCACACATATGCACATAGAATACATGGACAAATATACATGTACACACATGCACTAAACACATTCACACACACACAGACACACACACACCACAGTACCTGACACACAATACAGGGCCACTAAAGATGCTAATATACAACCTTAAGTTGTTGCTTTTTTTCCTCTCTGAATATCATCCTTTACCAACTTGAACTTAAAATCACAGTTAGTCTCCAGTTATCGCCTTTCATTCAAGACACATCTTTCTAGCACCCGTGGTTTGATTAACACCCCCCCCCCCCCGGCCCACATGTTTCCAGCTGGTGGTGCTGTTGAGGAAGTGGAGCCCTGCTGGAGAAAGCTGGTCCTGTCCCTTCTCCAATCTGATCAGCAGACTCCTTTCTCCTTGCACCTCCCCACTATGCTGGACTATGACCTTTCTTATGATGTAATCTACAATAAACTGCCCCCCCCCAACACCCTAGTCATTTCTTGTCAGGTGTTTAGTCACAGCAATGGGAGGAATAATTAACACAGCACTTATCTCAATTGCTATTACGTATCTATTTAACCATTTACTGTGCTTCTCCCACTGGAATGTAAACAGCAAAAAGGAAGAGAATTTGTCTATTTACTTTTTTTCCTAAGGCAACATGCCTGGTGTCTGCCAGTTGATCAGGCTGCATTTGTATGAGGGATGAAAGAACCAATAAATGGGTCTTCCTATAATATCAAAGAGGCAAATTTCTTTTAGGTCCCTTAACTATATGTATCTGAGTTAGTTTGTTTTGTTTTGCTTGCTATAATAAAATACCTAGGACTGGGTCCTCTTTATAGAGATTTTTACTTAGCTCACAGTTTTGAAAGCTCAAAATCCAAGACCACTTGGCCAGGCTGGCTGAGTCTGGGGAGGGCCTTCTACCTACGAAGCAACATGGTGGACAGTGTAGAGGGGACAAGTGCAGGAGGGCGGGAGGCTTGCTCTCTTTTTAACAACCTGCTCTCAAGGAATGAATCCACTCATGCCAGTCTTCAGTCACTGCATTCATGAGAGCAGAGCCCACAGTGCATAATTACTGTTTATTAGGCCTCACCTGTCTCTTAAAGTCTCTACTACAGCAGCTGATACTACAGCATATATCAGCAAATAACCCTGGGGTTGGAGGGTTATAACCAAACAAAAGCAGTATCTCACATTAAAACACGGTAAAAGAAAACCTCCAAGTTTGGTGATACAGGCACATGACTTCAGTGACCCCAGAACTTAGGAGGCAGAGATTGAAGGACTTCTACAAGTCAAGACCAGCCTAGTCTACATAATGAGTTTCAGGTCAGCCAGGGCCACATAGTGAGATCTTGTCTCAAATAGGACCACAAACAAACAAAATACCACAAAAGATAAGATGGTTTCTAGTATTTGGGGTTGCAGTTACTGAATAGAAAAATTGCCATATTCA
The DNA here is from genome assembly GCF_907164565.1 of Psammomys obesus. Classification (NCBI taxonomy): domain Eukaryota; kingdom Metazoa; phylum Chordata; class Mammalia; order Rodentia; family Muridae; genus Psammomys; species Psammomys obesus. The sequence continues at coordinate 60,440,846 of NW_026585504.1, read as the reverse complement.
TAGTTTTAATGTTTGGATGCTTTCTTTTTCTTTTTTTTTTATTTTTTATTAATTACAGTTTATTCACTTTGTATCCCCCCATAAGCCCCTCCCTCCTCCCCTCCCAGTCCTACCCTCCCTTCCCCTTCTTCACAGTATGTTTTCATATTTACTCCCTACTTCTTCCCCACATCGCCCAGATCCACCCTCCACTTCCCCACTCGAACCCTTGAAAATTTCAAGGAATAAAACAAAGCTTCCATTTACCTTTTTTTTTTTTTCACCCAAAATAACTCATTTGCACAATCGCCAAAGATCTGTCCACTTTCTAATTACTGCTTCTTGTTCTAAAAGGAAGTCTTAGTGGGGCGTGGTGGCACTCCCTATCCCAGGGCTGGGGAAGTCGAAGCAGGTTATCAGTGAGGCCAGCCTGGTCTCCTAGGTGGTTTCAGACCAGCTGAAGCTTCATTGTGGGACCCTCTCTCAAAAAGATGCTCTTATTATAAGGATATGGCGATTTTGACAGTTAAGAGGTGATAACGTTTTGTGCTGATTGTTCCTTGGTGCAAATCTTTATAGAGTCCGGCCGATGGGGAGGGGGTTGCCTTTAATTCGTGTCCAGGGAGGATACTGAGGCCGACTTCAGGTCAGAAGTCGGGAGGCCAGCAGTGCAGAGCCGGGGTACCTTGCTTGCAACTGAGGCCCACAGAGGGCGGGGTCTCGGGCCGCGCGTACGTACGTGCGTCCGCGCACGAGTCCCTCGCTCCGCCCGCTGAGTCGAGGCACCCGTCCCAACCCTTGACTACCGAGTCGGCCAACAACAGCTGATTCCGCAGCCTCTCCTGCCAGACAAGGTGCCCGCCTCCTTCCAGCCCGGAGTTTCTCGGTCCCAGTAGAGCAAAAGGGAGTTCTCCGAGCGGCAGCCGGAAGCGCCTCGGCCCCTACCTTCGGCGTGCAGTGCCGGCCGCGCAGGCGCAGTGCGGCCGGGCGGAGCTGTGGGAGGGGAGTAGGCCCGGGGGCCGGTCCCTGAAGATGGCGGAGGCGGGGATGGACTGGGGGGCTCCCGGCAGGGCGCAGGTGAGCTGATTCGGAGGGGACGGCCCGGGGAATGCGGTGGCAGTCGGGAAGAGGAGCTGCTTACGCGTTAACGTCGCAGGCTGGGTATCTTGGTGGCAGGTGGTGGGGAGATCCTGGACCCTGAGGTTGGGGCCTGCTGGGCGAGGGGTCCCGGCTTACCTGGACAGAGGTCAGCGGGATCTAGAAAGGGGCAGCGGGCCCGGGGGCAGGCTCTAGGGGTGCCGAGGTCTCTGGACTGAGGAAGACTGTCAGAGTGGGAGAAGGCTGGAGGACGGCGGGAAGGACGAGCCTGGAGGTCTGTTTGGGGACAGAGATGGGCCAGCTGTGTGGCGTACACCTGACAGGACTTTGGGGGGGGGGGGCGGTAGTAGCCTGGAAAAAAGACCCAGGTTTGTATGAGAGAGGGATCGAAATTAGGTCCATAATCGTAGTAAGTTTAGAATCTACCGAAGTAAGAGGACACTGTGTTGAAGAGTAGGGATTTGGGGTCGGAAGTGAATACTTTTTAGGACTATGTCAGTGGGTGCAGCCAAAGAGAGGTCTGGCCAGGGTTTAGACGTCGGTTGGTGATAGTAATTGGGATTTTGGGGTCGTTCAGTGGGGATGAGCTGCCTGGTAAAGGAAAACTGCTTTGCTGAGGACGGGGCTGGGGACATGAAAGGTGTTAAAACTTAAGTGAAATAATCCATGTCCAGTTAATGTTGGGAAAAGTTGTTCAGGGGTGGTGTTAGCGGTGTAGTTGGGAGAAATATACCCTGAAGAGCTTGCTGTTTTGTAGGATTGATGAGGAAATTCTTGGAGAAGGAACATAGTCTTGACAGTTGGGCTACTGAAGCTGACCAGCATTGACATCGCAGGGGAGCTGACCATGGCAATGAAAGACATGCTCCAGTTATGGGTACAAAAAAAATGAAGGCTGCCATGGTGCTTTTTTGTTTGTTTGTTTTTGTTGTTTTCAGCTTTGGGATTTGGCCACTGAAGGAAATGAATATAGGAGTGCCCCTTACTAATTAACGTCCTGTAGTCCTGTAGGGAGAAACAATGAGCTGAGGTTCTCGGTTTCTTCCTCCTTCCTTTTTTTTTTGTATTTGTAATCAGTGGTTTTATTTGTTTTTGTAGCACTCAGCTCACGGTCTCTTAGGAAATGACCAGTCTGTGAATCGTTTTTATTTGGGGAAAAGCTTGATACTTCTTAAACTGATAATTGTGTTTGTGGACCATGACACTGAGAAGGAAAAGATAATGTGTAGTTCAGCAAAAACAGTGCTTTCGTTGTTCTAGAACATTATCATGGAACAGTAAAGTAACATTTTTAAGGACTAAGCTTTATGTTTAAAGCAGTAAAGTTATGTGACTGTTGCTTGCTTAATCTTTTCTGTATTTGGGTCTTATTGTGGAGAGAAAAGAGCTTCAATATATTCAGTGTATACAGTTTTTTCCTAGAGTTTGAGTGCACCTAGTTTGAGATTCCTATGTAATGCACTTTTATTTTTTTAAGGAGGGTTAAACCATGTTGAATTGTGTTTTTGTAATGCTGACACTCCTTCTGTTTTGTGAATGCTGTTCTAATGAGCATAGCATGTGCTGAAAAAAATGGGTGGCAGTAATTTAACTTCATTACTTGGTCTTATATGTGATTCAGTCACTGAAGAGACATTCATCTGTGAATGCAAAACTTACCTATATGAACACTAGTCACTGAAAATGAATAATGTTGTTTGCTTGTTTAATTGTTAAAACCAAATGGTTCTTAAGTTACTAGATTTAAGTCAGCTGTGGTGGTACATGCTGGAAATCCCTGGGTTTTGAAGCTGGAGGCAGGAGAATTAGAAGTTTAATTCTAATTCTTGGTTTATAATTCATCCTTGGTTATATTTTGAGTTTGAGATCAGACTGGACTAATACAAAAATAAAATAACAAAATAAAATAAAGCAGACTAGTTCTAACATTACTATATTTCGTTTCTATATTTTTTCAAGTGCTTATTACCTGTAAGTTGTTTTGATGGTCAACATAAACTTTGATTTAGTTATAAAATGTCTAGAATTACTTTTGTCTAAAAGTAATGCTATGAATCCATAACATGAAGTTACTTGGGATAATGTTTTTCCAGCTTTGCTGATTTATCACTGATCTGGCCAGACTATGTGAACTGTCCTTCTGTGTGCGTGCATGTACTTTATGGAAATTGTAGATCAGGGCTTAAGGTAGAATACTCCCACGTTCCCTCGTAAGGCTTTCTCTTAAATTGTAGAGAGCATTGTTTTGGAGTTAATAGCATGCATGGGACCTTAAAGACAGTTTCCTGTGTGGCACCTAGTTGTTTGTGTGGTGTTTGTTGGAACTCCCTTCATGGAGGCCAAGTGGTTGGTCCAAATATGGCTACCTGGGCACAACTTGGCCGCTTTGGAAAGTTAAGTCAGGTTTGGTGGCTCATGACTGCAATCTCCACACTCTGGAGGACAAGGAAGGAGAATCAAAGAGATTTGAGGGCAGCCTTGGCTTCATAGTGAAATACTGTTTCAAACACCAAAAGAAAACTACATATTAGCCTATCTGATTTTATACAACGGGAATTAAAAACACCTGCCTATTTATTACCATTGATTCTTCAGGAGCCATTGAGGCATTATACTTTAAAACATTTTTTATGATCTAAAATTTTCAATAAAATTAAAGAAATTGGAGAACCAAATTTTGTTTTAATATAAGAATAATATTTAAAATATAGTTATATTTGTTTTAAGAAAGTATTAATAGCTAAAGAGACTTTAAAATGAAGTGTGCTGTTTGTTCCCAGAGACTTTAAAATACTCCCTCTTCTAGTGAATACTGAGATTATAAGCTTACTTTTTAAACTTTATTTTGAGATTTTTTTATTTATTATTACTATTATCATAAGTATGTATGTGGGAGAGGGGTTGCATGGGATAGCTCACGTGTAGAAATTGGACAGCTTTGAGGAGCTGATTCTTTCTGCCTTGGCTTCTGAGATCTGACTGAAGTTGTCAGGCTTGCATAGCAAGCTCCTTTTACCCTCTCAGCCATCTCACCACCCCATAAAACATAGTTTTCTTTGAAAAGGAAGTTTACTGTTGTCTAGAAGGTAGTGAATACTTTTCTGAAAGTGTCTGGTCAAACTATCTGTTTGACCAGCTGATTATTGTACATGTTTATTTGTAATTGTGGTAAGAGTATCCAAAACGACTTCCCCTTCCCCAAATCCAGTACTACTGCTTTGTTTTCTGTTTTGTTTTCAGGCAGGGTCTCAGGTGTCCATGGCTAGCTTTGAACTTACAGTGTAGCTGAGCACAGCCTTGAAATCCAGATCTTCCCTCCTCCACCTCCCAAGTGCTGGGATTATATCCCTGCTCCCCTACACCCAGCTGAAGTAATTCTTCCCAGATCTTCTTAATTTACCTGAAGACTGTGTGTGACCCTGTTAGAGTAAGGGAGAAAACTGCTGGGTTTGTGTACTTATCTCCTTCCCTTCCTTCCTCCCTTCTTCCTCTCTCTCCTCCACTCTCCTCTTCCTTCTTGTTTTGTTTTGAGCTGGGCTCTCAGGCTGGTTTGAAATTCACCATGTAGCTCTGACTGACCTAGAATTCGGGGGTGCTCTGGATCAACAGGTTTGGGCCACCAGTCATCACCTGGCTTGATGGCCCATTGCTGCCTTTGGTTACTGGGGATTTTTGAGTACATGTGTAAACATGTGAAAAAAGTGTGTGCGCGTGCACACACACACACACACACACACACACACACACACACACACATTTTTCTTTTTACTCTGCATGGAGCTCAGATATATCCTGGAATAGATGGTCTCCTGGCTCCCTTCCAGTCCTTAAATTTTAGGACATTGATGGTGAAGTATTGTAGCCCTTATTTTTGTTCCTGGTAATTATATGGCATTGTACTATGATATAACCACAATTAGTCTTTTGGTTCTGCTTTAAATAAACATGAAACAAATGCTATGTTATTTTTAAAGAAAACTTGTGGGGGTGAAGTAGGAAACTGAGGAAGGCCTGCCAGGAAAGGTTGAATAAACAGCAGTGGGAGAAAACACAAATAAACCTCTCAGAGTGTCTTCGGTAGTCTGGCAGAATGAAGAAAGAAGTCTCTAGCAGTCAGCAGTTCCATGGGAGGACAGAACCTCCCTGAGGACATTTGGAAATACTGTGGGTACAATTTTGGGAATCACGAGTGGGGGAGGCCTGCATTTAGTGGGCAGGAGCCAGGGACACTAAATAATATGGCAGGCTCAGAACAATTTCCACCCAGCAAGGGGTTCTCCAGCCTAAGCACCAAGGCTTCTCTGACAGAGTCTGGCCAGTTATGTCTGGAGATGGATGGGACTAGTTAAAATTACTTGTCCTTCTAAAACTATTGTTGAACCTAAGGTGTGTGTTGCTCTTAATTCTGCCTTGGAAATTCACAGCCTCTGCTACACATGCTCTGTGGAGTGGTGGGTGGCTGTGTCTGCTAAGAGTCCAGGAAGCAGAGTCCACTGTTGGTCTCATGCAATGTATAAGGGAGCCATCTGAGGTATTTTGTTTGTTTGCTAGTGACTATTTTATACTTTAAAACACCTTTTCACCTTGGTGTAGTATGTGTATATTTTTATTTCATAAGGCTGGGGAAATGGTTCAGTGAGTAAAAAACCCTGGGATTGATTCTCAGCATGGTACAAACCTGATTTGGTAACACACGTATTCTCAGCTCTAAGAGTAGGGGTACATTTAGAAGGGGTTGATGGGATCAGGACGATCAGAAGTTTAAGACCAACGTTGGCCAGCCTATGCTCCCTGAGACCTTGTCTTTAAGAAGAAAAGCCTGTTTAAGTGTTCATTGAGTGGGATTGCAAATGACGGTTTTTATTTTATGAGGGCTCTCTCTTTAAAAGTTTCTTATTACACTTGTTTATTGTATGTATACGTGTGCCACAACGTGTGTGGAGCCCAGAAAACAACGTACAGGAGTTGGTTCATTCTGTCTACCATCTGGGTCCTGGAGTCAAACTCAGGTACTCAGTTTGGTAGCGAGCCCCTTTATTTACTGAGCCATCTTGCTGGATCCATAATGGGTATGGACCATGTATAAGCAATGCTCTGAAATTTAGACATTGAATTTTGTTCCAAAATTTGCATTTAAGGTAGTTTGAAAGTTGGAAACGTAAAGGCAGTGTATTTTAAGTGGTTAGGTTCTAGATTTGCCTTTCCAAGGACTGCTGAGCCAGAGAGTTTGATCCTAGAAGTTAAACTATGTGGAACAGCTACCCCTGTGGGCTAAGCAGGAAGCTTCCTGCACGGAGAGGTGCAGTGGAGATCTAATGGTGAACAAGACCAACATAAGAAGTTTATAATAGGTAAAGCATCTCTACAGATAATTACAAGGCAGCTGTGAGAAGTCCTGTCTATGGGAGACAGCTCAGCCAGTAAAGCGGGGCCTGTGCTACGTCTGACAACCATTGGGTTTGATCCTCCAGGGCCCACAGGTGGAAGAGGAGAACTGACTCCGCAATGTCCTCTGATACCCACATGTGCATCATGGCAGGCTTGTCCACTCAGATATCCATATAAAATGAACTTCATTCAAATACAAAGTTTCAGGATTCACAAGATATACCACCTAGGGATATACCACCTAGAGAAATGCCGGTGATGTGGTAAGTCAGCTCGGCAGATGTAGTGTTAAGACAAAAGTAAATGACAAAACAAAAGCACATTTCAAATCTGTTAGTATCCATTGAGAACAAGGTACATGGCAGTCGGAGAAGCTTACCATCATGGGGGAGAGTAAGGGAGTTGGATGATGAATTTGATTCAAGCACCTGTGCTTCTTGCCAGGTGCATAGACTTAGTCTTTCTTTGCTCACCTTACTTGTAATTACACTTAGTTCTCGGGGTGGTTGTTGTTGTTATTAGTGTTACTATTTTAGTTTTTGAGACAGTGGCATTGTACAGCCCAGGCTGGTCTTGAGTTCAGCATGTTCCTGCGTAGAGCTCCTAAGTGCTGGGATTATAGATATGTGCCACCACACCGTCTTCTTGTCTTAGGGTCACTGTGGGTAAAATGAGTTGCCTGTGTGAGTACCTGCACTTGCAAAAGTACATGCAAAGGCTCCTTTGTTATTTATCTTTAACACACACAAAGCGTCAGTGCATTAGCTGCTTAGTTTGTGTTATTTCAAGGAAATTCTGAAAGCAGGCAAACTTTGTGAAGAAAACAAGTTTATTTTACTCACTACTCCAGCTAGCATCAGCTGTGCTCTGCTAAGGACCTCAGGGGGTGTTGTGAGTGTGGTTGTGAGAGGGTGAGATAACATTACCAGATAGGAAGCAAAGGGGCTAGGATCCTATAGTGTCTTCCCTCCCAGGACAGTGCTCTAAGTAGCCTAAGAACATTCTTTTGGTGTGTGTTTCTCCTCCCTTTTAAGAGATGTCTTATAGCCCAGGTTGGCCTCCAGCTCTCTATGTAGTTGAGGGTGAGCTTGAATTCTTGCTCATCATTATAAGCATGTGCTAGCCCCCCCCCCCCACTTTCACCTCTAGGTTAGATCCTGCCTCTTAATGATCTCATCTCCCAACATCACCACAGTGAGACCTAAACCTACAACACAGCAGTCTCTTGGGGAGACAGCATCTGGGTCCCAGCACCCACTTTTGTTAGAGGAGTGAACATACTCCTACTCAGAAGGTAGTCACTGGGTTCTGCTGTGTTCCCATGGCGCTTTTCTTCTGCTCCCTCTACTTCGTCATAGTGCGTGCCAGAGGTAGATATTGGGTATCATGTTTAGTCCTTCTCCACTGTGGTTTTGAGGCAGAGCCAGGCCAGCCAGTGAGCTCGAGGGATCCTTGTATCTCCCCCTCCCCACCCTGGCATCCCAGGTGATGTCCCGATCCCTGGCTTTTTATGGAGGTGCTGGCGATCAGACTGAGGTCCTTGCTTGTGCTGTGCTGCTTCATTAACTGAGCTTTCACCTCAGACCCTGTTGTTGAGGTCTCTCTAAGATGTATTTGTTTTTGTTTTATGTTTATGAGTGTTTTGCCTTCATGTACTTATGTGTACCACATGCATGCCTTGTGTCCAAAGAGCCTGGAAGGTGGCATTGACTCCCCTGGAACTGGAGCTACAGACATCTGTGAGCTGTCCTGTGGGTGCTGGGAACCTGGGTCCTCTGCAGACCTCTTAAGCACTCCAGCTCTCTGCCTGAGATCTAAGTCATCTGCTGTGTCCTAGTAAATTATGCACGTAGCACTTCTTATTTTTTCTTTCTTTCTTTTTCTTTTTTTTTTTTACAACATGCATACAAAGGCTCTTTTAAAGGATTTTTTTGAGACAGGGTCTCTATGTGTAGCCTTGGCTGTCCTGGACTTGCTTTTGTAGACCAGGCTGGCCTTAAGCTCACAGAGCTCCGACTGCCTCTGCGTCCCTGAGTGCTGAGATCACAGGCGTGAGCCACTGCACCCTGTTTAAAAGATTTTCTTGAGTAAATACTTTAAATAAATTAGAGTACAAATTTGTTGTTTCTTTTTTTTTTTTTTCCTGCTTAACTAGTACCGAAGTGTGAAAACTTGTACAACTATGTATCAGATCCATGCTGATTCTTTACTCTTATTTTTCATAGGGTTTCTGGTAGGCCCCACATTCAGGCAAGATGTGGTACCACTGAGATACTGGTCTGCTTCAATTCACAGCTCACCGTTTCCACTGGGAAGCATTATTTTCTTTCGGCTTAGGCCTACTGAACTTATGAAACCATGGCAGAAGGAGAGACGGAATCACCTCGGCCTAAAAAGCGCGGGCCATACATTTCCTCTGTCACCAGCCAGAGCGTGAATGTGCTGATCCGAGGGGTGGTACTCTTCTTCATTGGAGTATTCCTCGCGCTAGTGTTGAACTTGCTTCAGATTCAGAGAAACGTGACACTCTTTCCACCTGACGTGATCACGAGCATCTTTTCATCTGCATGGTGGGTACCACCATGCTGCGGCACAGCCTCAGGTATGTGTAAAGCATTTCTGTGTTGCTTACAAATGAATAGGGTATTGTCTAAGTAACAGATGTGTATGGGGGAGTTAGCACAAGTGTGTAGGTATACATGAACATGTGTGCCTTCATACTGAGGCCAGAAATCAGTGTTGTGTGTCTTCCGTAATTATTCTCTACATTGTTTTTTGAGACAGTCTCTCTAAACCAGGATACTATCAATTGGGTTGACGAGCTGGCCATTGAGCTGCAGGGATTGGCCTGTCTCCTGTCTCAAGCACTGGGATTGTAGGCATGTGTCACCACAGTGACCTTTTAATGAGTACTGAGGCTCTGAATCCAGGTCTTGACGGTTTTTGTGAATCGTGTTTTACTCTCCTAACTGAGGTTAGAATTTAATTATAGGATAGTGGACTCTGTGAGCAAAGCTTGATATGTTTGGTACATGCATGCCATCATGTAGTGTCCCCTACTCCCCTAACTGTGGCATTTCTGTCATTCCCAGATTCTTTTATGCCCTCTTGTAATCCTTTATAGCCTAGCCACAGTCTACAGTGGCTCTGCTTACTGTCCTCCAGAATTACCTCTGCCTGCAGTGCTCTCCTTGGAGTCAGCCAGAAGGTACTTTTAGTGGCTGATTCCCACACCTTTTAACATTTAACCATAAAACCAATTCTCATTATCTTTGGGGTGAGGTATTTAACATTTTTTTTCTTTGCTTCATTTAAATCTTCTAAGTTATTTTGATAATATCCACTGCTGTTTAAAAGTTTTGATATAAGGGCTATGATTTTGTGTTGAAACAGATAAAAACTTTGATAAGTAAAATAATTTTATTCAAGTTAAAAACTTGAATAAAACTTGATGTTGTATTTGTAGGGTTTTTGTATGCTTTTATCCTTGCCTGGTTTTAAAGTGTGCCAAAAGAATAATAAATACTTGAAGGCGGCAATGAGATAGACTGTCTTTGCTTAAAATCCCGATAGTCCTGTGGCTTAGGTCATTTTCAGTAGTAGACAGTTGATGGACCATTTCTGGATGTTCAGATGATGCTGAACATCTGTAATGGACAGCCTTTTAGTTGTGTCTAATGACAAGGTCAGTGGGTCAGCACTGCTGTATATAATAACATAACAGGAGGTAGTCTAGTCATGTGAGGGAAGACAGTTCTAATTCTGAGTGTATCTACTTAGCATCATGAATACCTTGCAACACAACATGGATACTTTCTGTCCTATATCCAAGAGCTAGAGGGTGCAGGTGTACCTGTCCAGAGCTGAGACTGACTTGTAGGTATCTTCAAGTACTTGTGAAACCTGCTGGACAGTAACATAACCGTGCTGCATGGAAAGATGAAAACTGTTGTGGCTTAGATAGCATGTCTGACTATTGGTGCTCTCAAATGAGAAAAGTCATCACACTCTGTTTTGCCCAGGTTTATCATTCCCTAAGAAGTAGTCCAGACAGAGAAGAGAACTTGTATCTTTTCACTCTGTGCTGCATCTGCTGGTCTACAGTGTGTTTTCCTTCACTTAAACTAGGAGGAGAAAAAGTTTCCCAGTAGCTTCTAGTTCTTTTCCCTCCAAGATGCAGCTCAGTCAGCAGACCTTAACTTAAGTTCCTAGACCTTGCAGCTATCAACATCAGGGCCTGCAGATTCATCACTTTCATTGTAAAGGAACAGGAGTCACCTGTCCCTATAATGTGGTCCTGGGAAGCTGGTGGCTTCCTGAGGCACTGCTGGGGAAGCCTCACAGGCGTCGTGGACTGTGCTCTTTTTCTCTCATCTTCTTTTTTCTCCTTTTTAGAGGATGTTTTGGGGGCTTCTTTAATTAATTTTCCCCCTCCCTTTCCTTCCTGTAGCCCTTCCCATGTGCTGTCTTGCTCTCTCAGATACATGTCCTCTATTTCTTTCTTATTTTTACACACAAATACACACACACACATATTTCAAAATATATAAATGCAACCTGCTTTGCTATATCAAATAAATATATTTGTATTAACTCTTTGAGAATTTCATGGAATTTTACTTTTTGTTTGTTTTGATATAGGGTCCCACTGTGTAACTCTGAGTTGGAACCAGGCTAGACAAAACTCTTCAGTGATCCACCTTTCTTTACCTCCGAGTGCTGAGATTATAAAGTCCTGGGCTAAGACAACCGTCACATCCAATACATTTTGATCATATTCACTCCCTACTCCTCCCTCACCCCCTTCCCCATCCCAACTTCACATCCTCAATTTTAACCGCTCTTTTTTAGGCTCACAGAGTCGAAGTACAATTTGTGCTTCTCAGATGGTGGCTGACCTACTTGGGGCCACATGCTTAAAGACAACTGATTATCTCTCCCCCAGCAGCCATCAGCTGTCAGTAGCTCCTCAGCTAGGGGTGGAAACTGGAGTGTTCCCTGCTCTTTGCTGGAATGTTGACAGGCTTTGTCATGAGCAGGCAGCTGCAGCTACTGGGAGTTCATTAATGCAACAGCCCAGTAATACCCACAACACTGTCTCACAGAGTCCCCCTGATCGTTGGTGCTTACAGTCTTTCTACTGTGACTCCTGTGATGGTTCCTAAGCCTTGGACTCAGGGGCCATGATATAGATGTCCCATTTGTGGCCGATCACTCCGCAGACACTTACTCTCTGCTCTTTGACCAGTTATATGTTTTTTGTTAACTGCCATCCACAAAAAGAAACTTCTCCAATGAGATGTGATAACTGAACTACTCTATGGCCATAGAGATACAGGTTTAGAGGGTAGCTAGATAGTCTATCCATTTAGCAAAATAACAGTCGTGGGTTCATCCCTGGGACCTGTGAGCTCACCAACTCTGGGTTCACTGCCAGATTTACATTCTAGGCATGTGTTTTTTCTAGGGATCCCTATAACATTCATGCTATTATTGTATATCTTACTATGCCAGTTATTATTGTAGCTTACGTGGCTCACAGCCGTGTAAAGCTCTTGATGACTTTTCTCCCCTAGTTCCCTGCATAAAACCTTTCAGTACTATGAAAGCTGGCTAGCATGGAGGAAGCTTTCCTGTCAGTACCAGCTTGATTTCTCCATGCCTAGTGACCAAAGAGTGTGATGTCTTCATCAGGAGGGTCTAAGCAAGTTTAGCTAGGCTGGCATTCTCATGGACTCCCTTCTTTACATGTGCGCTGCATCAAAGCTAGAATCAGAAAACTCTCAGAGTTTTCTGTTTCTGAGAGTCACCAGGGAGCCTTTGTAAAGGATATCTTATTGTCTTATATTTGCGTCCCAAGCTCGCCTAAACTCACTCTGTAGGTAGGGCTAGCCTGTAACTCCTGGTTACCATGCTTTCCTTTCCTGAGTGTTGGGATTAGAGGTTTAACATTACCAGCTCTAAAGAATCAATATTTTAAAAGGCAGTTTCTGTATTGTGGATAAATGAAGTAGAAGTTGTTTCAAATCGTAAGTAGGCAAGCCTGCAAAGGTCATTTAAAGGGTCCTTCTAGTTAAGTAGTTCCTCATTTCCTTCCTGGAGACCAAGAATTCTCTGAAGCAGAACAGAATGTGGTGGCATGATTTTCCTTATTCTTTACCACACTCAGGGTTAAAGCCTTTTTGTGACATACTTTTGGCCACTTTTTGTAATACTCTGAGTCTATCTGGATCCTGAGCCTCCCTTCTTGCTCAAACCTAACAGTTTTCTGGCAGTGCTATTTGTTTCTGGTTGTGTCTTGGGTCCTTCAGGTGCCTCCCTTTGTTAAGAGAACTGTTTCCATGCTTCTACCTGCAGAGTCATCTCTATGGAAATTTTCCAGACAGCCCAATGCCTTGCTTCTCCTCATGTACAGGAACAATATGAGAAGCCCTCAGTAACCTGTTCCTATCTAATCCAGCACTCAGTAATGTCTGTCACTTTACCATGAAGACACATCCTCTGCTTTATTAATGTGTACATTTCTCTCTCTCTGACTCTCTCTCTCTCTCTCTGTTAGATTCTAGAGACGAGACTCAGGTCCTTGGGCTTACACAGCAAGCACGATACCAACTCAGCCATTTCTCCAGCCCCCTTTCCCCTTTTAAATCCCCAGCAAATACCAAGAGCCAGATTCATTATAGGGCTTAAGTATTTGCTGAATGAAAACATGAGCTGCCTGTGTTGTAGTCTCCCATGGAAGTGTGTCTTGCTGAGTGGTGTGGTTTCCTTCAGCCCCCTCGTTGCTGGATGTCTAATTTAACTGTGTTCCTTTTCTTGCCTCACTGCACTGAGCACAGCGCTCAGAGAGTGATGGCTTACTACCAGTGCTTCACAAACTGCTTTTGTCTTTGGTATTGGCAGACTGTTACTGGGAATCACGTAAAGATATCAGAAGACACGTGATTTTACATCAGAGAACCATCTGATTAAGCAGGACTGTATTTGCATATGATTTTACACAGCATGATTTTAAGTCTCTTGTTTAAAAAAAAAATGGTGTAGAGAAGAAGCCCAGACATACTCCACTGAGCTCTCAGACAGTGGAGCCTCACCGCACTGTGTATATTCCTATCAGACTCTGCCATGCCTTTATTTAAAGGAAAGAAAGAAAGACATTTAATGGGAAGTGACAAGCTTTCCCAAATTCTCCCTCTCAGTGAGCAGCTGAGCACCATGCATACTCCATGGATTGGGTTTTTTTATTGGCAAATCCCAAGGTTGGCAGCATAGCCATTTAAATTTCTTGTTTGTGTTTTCACTTTTTCTTCTCAGTTGTCTCTCACAGGTTTACTTATTTATATCTTTGCACATACATGTCAGCATCTCTCTGTGCACATACATGTCAGCATCTCTATGCGCTAATTCTTTACCTATGGCATCAGCTGCTGAGGAAAATTGACTTGGAATGCCTGCTCTGGTTGAATTTTCACTCAGCCACAGGGAAACAGGAGAAAGATTCAGGGGAGTGAGGATAAATTAATTGATATGTAGGTAGATGATAGGTAGAGATGGTTGGATGATAGATGTAGATACACCTATAGATATCTGTCATAGCTAGGTAGATGCATCAATATGTATGCATCTATATATGTATGCATACAGAGAGAATGGAGGAATGACAAATGAGCTGTTTTGTGATACCCCTTGAGGGAAAAGTATCATTTAGACATGTTTCAGTTATTAGGCATGCTTGTCATTTTAATCATGTAGAAATTTAGAAATGCTGTCACTTAATCCAATGGGATTTTTCAGTAGTGTTTTAAACAGGACCATAGCGTGGGTTGTCTATGTGTGTGCAAGTGCGTGTTTGTGTCTGTATACAGAGGCCCGAGGATGCCCTCAGGTGTCACCCCTCAGACACAGTCCACGTTAGGTTTTCTTGTTTTGGTTTGTACTCTGTTCTTTGGGCTTGCACAGCAAGCCCTCCACAAACTGAGTCGTCACCCAGGCCCTGAAACTTATATATTCTAGCAGCCATTGGAGCTCTGCATTGGCTATGATTTGTCGCTCGTCTCAGGATGGCCTTCGAGCCGTCTCTACTCAAACAAAGTTGAGATGGAAAGGACACAGAGCTGCAGTCTCCTCTAGGTGAGCGTAGCCAGGTGTCTCTTTCCCATGCTGTTTCACTGTTCTACTTGCCTGTGGCTTTTACTGCTAATTGGTTTCCAGCTTTTCTGTTTGTTTGTTTCTTTTTTACTCTTTGACTTTTATATTTATGATTTAAAAGGGTGTGTATTTGTGTAGGGCGATGGTGCAACAGTTGGGAGTGCTTACTGTTCTTTCTGAGGGCCTGAATTTGGTTCACAGCCCCCCTGTTGGCTGGCTTGTCACCTCCTGTACCTCAGGGGGATCCTCTGTCTTCTAGCCTCCATGGGCACCCAAATGCACATGTACATATGAACAGCCACACGTGCATACATAAAAACATATTTTAAAAATAGTCTTTAGTAAATTAATTTTTCCTGTGGGCCTAGGCGATAGGTCAATCAGCAAAGTTTTTGTCTTGTGAACATGAGGACTTTGGGTTGGCCCCTCAGAAATCCCATTCCAAAAAGGAAAGAAAAGAGAAAGGAAAGGAAAGCCTGGGCATGGTTCATGCTTGTAATCCAGTGCAGTAGAGATGGATGCAGGTGGTCTCTGGGGCTGGTTGGGTAGCCAGCCTAGTGTACTTAGCGCCAGGGCAGGGAGAAACCCTGTTTCAAACAAGGCAGGTGGTGGCTGGTTCTTTGCCCTCCACATGCTCAGTGAACATATTCACAAACATGTACAAAACAAACACGTACATTTCATGTCTTTAAGTTTAAGTATTTAAGTTAGGGATAGGATGACAATAGTTTTGGTCTTAGTCATGGATGTCTTATTTGTGATTATTTACACAGGTATCAGTCAACATGTTTCCCAAACCAAGAAATGTCGACTAAGATGGTTTCTTCTTACCTTTTAACAGCAAATTTACATATTACCTGTAAATATGTAGGGCTTTTTGCTTGTTTTTAAGACAGGGGTCTGACTGTGTTAAGTAGACCAAGCTGACCTTGAATTCAGAGATCTGCTTGCTTTTTCCTCTAGTGCTGGGATTAAAGGTGTGCACTGCCATGCCTAGCAAATTTGTAATTCTATGTGCCCTATGTCCTTCCTTTTTTGTGTGTGTAGAAGGAATCATACCTGTAGCCTTTTGTTGCTGTTAGAGTGGTGCTGTGAGAAGGGTGAGGTTGAAAGCAGTAGTGGAAGGGTGCGACCTAGTATATAGGGGAAGGCAGTTGTGTGAGTTCACAGGCCTACTGCCTCACTTTTCCTTAGATTCTGCATGTTTATAGCATACTTAAATATTATATTACCCTCAAAAGGAGACTGATGTGCTTTCAAGTCTCGAAGATGCAGTTAGGAGCCACATGAGTTAGTGTCTCTGGCACCTGGGGAGTCACTCCCCACAGTGTATGTTGCCTTTGGCGTGCAGAGGCTTCTTCGCAGCTTTCTGTGGCAGTGCTGCTGCTCTCCCTTTCCTTTGGAAGGTAAGTTTAAAGATGCCCGCGACGTTCATTCACGTGGATGTTTTTCTTTTTTGAAGTATGTAGAAGGCGGTAGTGATTGTGTAACTAACTTGCTGCCCACGCACTCCTAGTGCTGACTTACTTTTTTCTTCTTTCTGCAGCTGTGATTGGGTTATTGTACCCCTGCATTGACAGGCACCTAGGAGAACCACATAAATTTAAGAGAGAGTGGTCCAGTGTTATGCGCTGTGTGGCGGTGTTCGTGGGGATAAATCATGCCAGTGCTGTATCCTTTTTGAAACATGTAGTAATGTGGCAGCTACAGCCTCCCTGTAGTCAACTCACTTAGTCACAACACAGTGTTGACCCCGTTGTTGAGACACCAGGGCATGGTTAGAGAATAGACCCTGGCTTAGACTGGTTTTCAGTTCCATGTAAAAACTCTGCTCCTTAAGCTACTATGTAATTTTACATATAATTTTGATAATTTGGAAGTTGAAACCACTTTTTGCTTAAGATTTGCCAGTAAGGACCCTGGTAGGTTTAGGTACTCTTTTAAAGTATATTTTTAAAGAAGTTATGCTGTTATTGATTTTTTAACCAGCACTGAGAAGTGCCTCTCCCCCCACACGCAGTTCTCTCTTTCATGCTTTCTCCCTCACTCTGTCTCTGTCTCTCTCTTCATAAGATAAGCTCTTACTGTGCTAGCTAACCCTAACTGGCCTTGACTTTTGACCCTTCTGCTTCAGTCTGCTGAGTGGGGTTTTGTTTGTTTGTTTTGTGTTTTTGTTTCAACATTTCTGTCTTGTAATTTTCATTTTGAAACAATGTGACCAACTAGTTAAACCTTTATCAATACAATGTGGATCCTTGCTACAGATGTTCAGCCTCTCATTCTGACCTCTGATCTATTTTTCTTTCTTTTTTAATAATTTTTGAGTTTGTTCTTAGACAGTTTCATACATTTTTGTATACAGCACACTGATTACTATGACTCTCTTTTCCTCTCTTCTGTTCCTATTATTACTCCTCTCCACAAGTCTTTTTCCCACATCCTTGACTCTTCTACAGTGACCTTTGAAACTTGGAGTAGTATAGCTATTCTGTGTAGGGATCTCTCAGTCATCCCTTGTTCTTAGCACTTTGAGCTACCATCTGTTCTGTATTTACCCCCAGTTTATTCCTTTGCAAAAAGAGGCTTCTCTGATTAAGAATGGGGGTAGTGTTTATCTGTGGGTATAAATGTAAATGTTTGGAAGACAGCATGGCACCATGACAGCTACCCTATTGTTAACTCTAGGACATCAGTCCTCCAGAGCCTTGTTTTTTTGACTGGGTCTACAGTACCAGGTCTGAATTCCCTCTTTTGAATTGAGCTTGGAATCCGAGCAGACAGCAGTTGTGCCCCTATGACAGTGATGCCACTATTCCGACTGTGTGTCATCTTGCCTGGCAGGTTGGTATTGTAAATTGTAGGGCCCTCAGCTCAGTAAGATGCCTCTTTTCCCCCAGCAACTAGTATAACACTTTCAGCTTTATGAAAGCTAGCCAGCAGGGGGAAGCTTCCAGTTGAGTTGTAGCTTGATTTGTATTCACCTTGCAACTAAGCAAAATGTGTGTTATCTTCAGCAATAAGGTCTTATTACCAACTATTTCTGGTAGATAACCAAGAGTAATAGCAAGAGCCTGTGTTGTTTTGGGAGCCCTGGGGCTTCCTTGGCCAACAGCTCATAAGGAAGTATCTCATGTCTGGCACTAGAACTTTCATTTAGTAGCCCTTGGTTCTTAGGATCAGCATTATCCAGACATGCAGGATCTCTCCTTCCTAATTAATTCTTTCTATCTAACTTAAAATTTTTAATTGGCTTATAAACTACTAAGCTTCTCTATGACTTTTTCTAATATCCTTCCCTGCCTCCCAGCTCCTTTATGTGGCTGCAGGAATCTTGATCCAGCTTCTCCTGCTTGCACAGCAGTCCCTTTCCCCAGTGAGCATCTCCCCAGTCTCACTGTTTTTCTTTTTAGGTAGAAGAATTTAAGTAGCCCTTTCTAGAACTGTAAATGCCTTGCATACAATATGCATTTTTGGCTTTGTTCACTTTTTCCTTTGTTTCTAAGTATATAAGCTAGCAATCTTAGCTGTCATATCAAAAGAAAATCTAAAATATTTACAAAATTTATAGCACTTTTCATAGTAGGTTACTTAGGCTTTGGGAAACCACAAGATTCAGTTTCTGATATTGAAGTATTTGACTTCTTTACCCTAAGAGCCTCTGTATTGTGCTAATTAACCTAGTTAGCAAGGACAGAACCCATTAGTGTTATATCCCATCATTTATTTATGTGAATGCCACTTGCATAGAACCTTGTACTTGGAGTTTACATATATGGACAAAAAAAGAGAGAGACTTGCTCAGATGAACTGTTAGTTTCCTGATAATCAACCACTCGCAGACTGATGTTAAGAGAGTGGCAAGCAGCAGTTTTCAGATGCCAAGGACACAGCAAGCAGGGGTTTTGCGTGCTTTAGTGAGACAGTCGGAATGGCGGGGGAAGGTGGGTGTCACTGGAGTCAGGAAATGGCTTTATAGGCAAAGAATGGAGAGATTTTTTCATTTTTTTAGTACTGGCAAGACCAGTTAGTTTGGACAGATCTTTGGTCAGAAAAGGAGCCATTTACAGAACCAAGGTGGAGCCTTTGGGGCATAGAAAATGCCCTTTTAATGACGCCCAGAGTTAATTTCTTACCCTTATCCTTTACCCTGCACCTGCCCCCCAATCAGAAAATTGAATTTGTAAGGCTTTGTTCTGCTCAGACAGTTTTGAGTCAAGGCGCTATACGTCAGTGAATAGATGCTTACGTGGTGCCAGAAATAAAACACCGGAGGGAAGTGCTCCGCTAGGAAGTTGCAGGCCCTGGATAGCCTGGCAGGGGAGGGTAATGTTCACTTCAAGGCTTCATCCTCAACAAATTAAAACCAGAGCAGTTGACAGAATAGAAAGGGATGCCATGTCCTTGGTACTCCTGTTCTGAACTGCATTATTATAAAATGTGTCTGTCAGTAAATCACACTGTAAATGTGCTACCCTGTTAAATAGCTGTCAGCTCTATTTCCAAGTTCCTGTATGATTTTCAAGTAATTCTAAACCTTTTTGGGAAATATTACAGTTTCCTTCCTTCCTTCCTTCCTTCCTTCCTTCCTTCCTTCCTTCCTTCCTTCTTTCCTTTCTTTTTTTCCCCAAAGGTGTGTTCTTTTAACAATAGACTATCCAAAATGCACAGTTACATGGTTAGCCATAAAAATATGTCCTAAAGAGTGCTTGACTTTACAATTAGGAATGTATATAACCTTTTTTCTCCCTGGATGGGTTGCAAGAAGGTAGAATCTGTTAATTAATGCCCTTTGTATTTGGTATTTAGACATAGTTTTACTTGCACCTAACATCATGTGCTGTGTTAGAAGTTTGAGGACACTCCAGAAGAAACAGACTCTCTTATTTTAGAGAATTGAACAGTTGGTATCTCCCGCTTCTTTGTTTTATGATGGCTCCTTAGCACTAGTCTCAGAAAGTAGACTTTGACAACAACTTCCAGTTTTCCCTCACACTGGCTGCACTGTCAGTAGGACTATGGTGGACTTTTGACAGATCTAGAAGTGGTTTTGGCCTTGGCGTTGGAATCGCTTTCTTAGCAACTGTTGTCACCCAACTATTAGTCTACAATGGTGTTTATCAGTAAGTATTGTCCTTGTCACCCTGTTGCTCTGTAAATCATCAATAACTGCATTCAGAATTGAAGATCTCAGTGGGGTTAGCTGGTTTAATGTACTGGTCACTTCCCTTTGTTATGCTTGTCTTGAGTGCCCTTGTCCTTGCTCTGTGGATTATTAAAATATTTCTATTATTCTAGATACACGTCTCCAGACTTTCTCTACGTCCGTTCTTGGTTGCCATGTATATTTTTTGCTGGAGGCATAACAATGGGGAACATTGGTCGTCAACTAGCAATGGTAAGCTGAGGCTCTTGCAGTGTGGGAATTGGATGACACTATTTCTCAAAATGGCTATCACTCAGGGGAAAGAATTGACAAAGACAGTGTTCTTTGAACTCTGTATTTTCACTTTCATTGAAATAAATCAATAGGATGAATTTAATCTGAAGACTACTAAAACTTGAAGAACAACTGGAGAGAAAAGGAAAAATAGGTTTGGATAGGGTGGTAGAATTTGTTTACCGTATTTGATACTTAATTTTTGTTGCTTTGTTTTTATTAGTTTACAGTTTTCTGTTCCATCAACAAAGAACTTTTTTTTTTTCTTGAGAGAGAGATTTAAGTAGTCCACCTGGCCTTGAACTCACTGTGTAGCAGGTTTCCTTTCTTTTGAATATCAGTTATACATTTTGGTAGTTATACTTTTAGAATATTGTTTTAGTTGGGATTCTTTATATTGTAATCTATTTTTCTGTTAAATCATAGAGTGATTTGAAATATTGACTTAAATTCAGCACTGTCGTGAAGTTCATGGTTTGGCCTTGGCTGTTCTCTGAGCACAAAAGAAACACACTGTGTATGCCCTTTATATTACAGGATTTCCCTACAACACCAGCTGTTGTGGCTTGCAGTATGGATTTTTTTTCTGTCTTCCACTGTTGTCTCTAGTTCTTTCACTTTCAGAATGTCAATGTGTAACTCTTGATTCTTTGAGGAATAAAGTGAACACATATTAAAACATTCACTTTTAGAACTTTTTAATTTGTTTGAAAGTTGGATTTCACAAGAGATTTTAAATCTGTTAACTTTTGACCTTTTAATCTTTGCAGTATGAATGTAAAGTTATTGCTGAAAAATCTCATCAAGAATGAAGAAGACAAAAGTCTGTCTTTTCTAAGAAAGCCATGGAAAGGTGGCATGTATATGATAGGTGCACCAATGGAACTTTGGACTAAAATTGTGAGGATGCAGTTTTTTTCTTGATGTGTGTGTGTGTGTGTGTGTGTGTGTGTGTGTGTGTGTGTGTGTGTGACACACATGTTTCTGCAGTCTGTGATTGCTTTTGTAAATCAGTTACCAGCCTTTCGGTATTTGATTTCAATAAATGTAAGATAACTGTGCACTACGTGAAATTTCTAAATTTTGTAAACACACCATGCATTGTATCACAGTGTTGATGTGCCAAACTATGTTGTTACTGTCACAGAGACTAAGAATGCTTTGAACAAATTAGAAATTTAGTGAAACAAAGAAGAAAGCCAAACAGAAAGCAAATGGGCAGCTGGTCTTTTGCTCTCACTGGCTGTAGTGGTTTTCCTGTTTCTAACCAGCTGTGTGCGATGCAAGCGCCTCACATATTGTCTCTGTTGCTGCTGTTTCAGAGTTTGAATCTTACTGTATCGTAACAGTGAACCTCCATAGGATGATGTTGAAAGCCTGAATCACTGTAGGGTCCAAAGAATACTTTCCATGTTTTACAGAGGTACCTGTGGTGGGCAGGGGAGGTTATCAGCACTAACATGCTTGGAGTCTACATTTGTAAAAGTATAAATGACTAAAACTAAAGAATTTGAGTAGATAAATATTTGGGGAATACTGTGTGGCTTTCTCTCTACCACAGAAACCAAAGTGATAGTAGCTATTTTTCTTTTTTTCCTTTGCAACTGAAGCTCCCTGCTTCGGCACATCCCTGTTCAGATGAATAGGGAACCCAGGGCAAATCAAGGGGATGGTCCTAACCTATTGGGTTCTAGAAAGGAGGCCATGCTGGTGGGCCAGACCATGTGACTGACTAGCAGCCACAGGCCTGAGTTGGTTGCCTTCACAAGTGCAGTCTGAGGATGGTGGGATGCATGGCTGTGCTGATGTCTGCTGCTGAGTGCTTCCTTCTCAGTGTATCGAGATCGCACGACATAGAGCCTCCTGGCACAGCTCATTAACAAGTCCTGCCACTTCCTTATGTGGATCAGCTGGCTTTCCACTTGCTTTTTCTTTCTGAAATTGTTAATTATCTGGCACACAGGGGTAAATTCTTCTGAATACTGTGTTGTGTGCGTGCTTATGTATTGAGTGAAAGCAAATATATATGTGTGTCTGTGTGTGCATGTGCCCATGCCTTCCTTCAGTGTCAAGTAGATATTTTATTTTCCTTTTAAAGCTGTCAGACTGAAGTCTTGTATGTCAGAGTGTAATGTGCTTTGTGTTCTCAGGAGAAGACTGTGAGCATCCCAGGAGTACTCCATATGGAATATGTGTGCACAAGCCTAAGGATAGTAGTGGTGAACACACTACTATAATTTATTATTCTGTCTTTCAGATGTTATTCATTTAGAACAAATAAGGTATATTTTTAGAATCAAATTTGTAAACTATAAAATCTTTAATAAGTTATAAGGTCTATGATATGTGACTTTGAAATTGCTGTTGAAAGCAAGATGTATTAAATATGTAATTATCGCCATGTGTCAGTGCTTTTTCTTCATGACAAATACTAGTATCTGGTAGGCTAATTTCCAAAATTTTTATAGGTGGTTGGATATGCTAAGAAATGATGAAAGAAAACAGCAAATCCATTGGGGTAGAATGATTATCAAATGAAAATGATAATTTTAAACAAAAGAAAATTTTGGCAAAAATAAAATGGTTTTTAATATTTTGATGAACATAAATCTTTCTGTACTTAAGAATATGACAAACATATGAAGGTACTAGCTGATGGTTCTCTAGAAAACAATCTTTCTAATGTGTTACATTTTTCTGTGTATGTGTTCACATGCATGGAGGCCAGATGACAGCCTTGGGTGTAGTGTCTCAGGAGCCACCCTTGTTTTTATTTATTCATTCATTCATTCATTCATTCATTCATTCATTCATTTATTTATTTATCTATCTATTTATTTATTTATTTTATCTATCTATCTATTTATTTATTTATTTTTTAGGGCAGGGTTTTCCTGTGTAGCCTTGGCTGTCCTGGACTCACTTTCTAGATGAGGCTGGCCTCAAACTCACAGAGATTGGCCTGCCTCTGCCTCCTAGAGTGCTGGGATTACAGCCATGTGCCACAGTGCCCAGCCACCATTCTGTTTCTTAAGCCAGGGTCTCATTCACCTGTACCTTGCCTGGAAGGGTAGGCTGGCTGCCATTGAGCCAGGGAGCTGCTTGTCTCTCCCCAGAGCTGCGGTCATAAGCACACACTGCCGTGCTAGGATGTTTGTTACCTAGCTGCTGCAGATCCAACTTAGGATGAGCACCTTACCAACTGAAACACCTCCCTGCTCCCTGATGTGTTATACCTTGGTTGTGCTTGTCTGTGATCACAGCATTCAGAAGGCTGAGGTTTTAGGTTAGCCTGACCTATACAGCAAGAACCTGCCTTAAGTCAATAAGCAAATAAGCGAAAAAGAAAATATCTCACACTAATACTTCTGAGAAAACCTCATAGTCTGGGTCACTGTTGGGAGTGAGGCGATGGGGCAGGTAGTAAGATAACTTTAATACAAAGGTGGAGTTCAGGGCAACACCTGTGGTTAGACATTGGAATGAAAAAGAGATGAAGGAACAGTTGTCAGATGATGTTGAGGCCATCAGGGATTAGGCTGAGGGGAGAGGTCACTGGCACTAAAGCCAGTGGGTGTAGCTGGGCTCAACAGCTGAGGAATTGAAACCAATCACAGGAAAGTAGGTTATTTATAGGTAATAGTCATGGGTCAGCTTAGTACCCACCTGTGTGAAAGATAGAGGGTCCTAAGGACAGACTGAGAGCTGTGATAGGATCCAGGGAAGTTGCAGAAGAAAGCTGAATCACGAGTGCTGGTCTGAGCACATGAGGGAATAGGGTGAAGTCAAAGATTGCAAAGCTGAAAGCCATCGATAGCCTGAGTGATAGTTCATCTTCATTGTCGTCACCTAGGAGGCACTGGGTGTGTCAGGATGTTCCCAGAGACATTTAACTGAGGAAGCAAAGGCCCAGCTTGCGTATGGGTGGCACTGTCCCATGACTAGGGTTAGTGACTGAACAAAAAGGAAAATAAAATGGAGCTGAGCAGCAGTTTTCACCTTTCTCCAGACTGGATGCAAAATGACCAGCTGCCCCACACTCTTGCACTACAGCTCGAGCCAGTCTTAAACCACCATACCATTCATGTCATGAAGCCAAGCCAGAGTAAGCCCGGCTAGCCATAAGTTGCCTCTTGCCAGGCATTTGGTTGCAACAGAGAGAAACATAGCCAATTCACCTGGTCTTATAAGACAGCTGTGGATTTGCAGGCAGACAGGAACTCTTGGAACATTCCCAGATATTGTGGTCCAGGAGATGATGGAAGCAACTGTTTGCCCAGTTCACTGGCATGGTGGAGGCGAGCATCAGCAGACAAGCATAAGGGTGAGTAGGTGCTTGTACTGATAGAGAAGTTGCCTGGGATGACCTCCAGTCAGGTGCAAAGAAAGGTGTTTTCCTTTGTCAGGACTTGAGTCAGGCTGATAAAGCCACAGGACCCAGATATCATGGAAAATATCTGCTTGAGTATAATCTTTTAATCCTGTTGGGAAGCTTTTTTTTTTTTTAATTCTGAGAATTTTTTTTTTTTTGCTCTTGATATTCCTTATTCTCTCTCTCTCTCTCTCTCTCTCTCTCTCTCTCTCTCTCTCTCTCCCTCTCCTTATAAAAGGCCTTTGAGAGAGCTAGGGATGTGGCTCAGATGCCTACCACGCACTAAGCCAGATTTGACCCTTAGCACCACAGAAGCCAAGCATGGTTATACATGCCTATCATCCCAGCACTCAGGTGGAGGAAGAGCAGAAATTCAAGGTCATCTTCAACTATATATAAACTTTGATGCTAGTCCGGGCTACATGATATCATGCCTCAAAACAGAACAACCCCAACTTCCTTTCTGATTGTGGAATGTCTCTAAGCTGTCTGTTTCCTGCCATGCTTCATTCTAGAATTGCTTTACCTGATCCTCCTGTTCCTTGAGTCTGGGGTTAAACATGCGCCACCAAACCCAACAAGAGTCTATTTTTAATGAATGTGTGGTATACCTTTTTTTTTTTTTTTTAAACTTCAGAGCATATATCATTTCTAAAGTCTTTTATGACTATATAGGAAGTGGGATTGTTTCCTTGTTTTTGAGACAAGTCTTACTCTGTAGTCCAGAAAGCCTAGTCCAGGCTGTCTTTGAAGTGAGGTTGCTCTTCCTGCCTCAGCCCCTGAGCACTGACACTGTAGGAGTGAGCTACCCTTTGTGTATTCTAAAATTCCAGCCTTCTGAAGAGTCTGGGCAGGGCCATCAGCCACCCTCGGATATGGAGTCCGTTGTCATGCTTCATGAGACCTGCCATGTATCAGAGCTGAATGCCAGCACCCACCCTTCATATAAGGCCAATACTGATTTGTTTTTGCCCGCCTGGGTTTAGGGAAGAGAGGGAAGGAAGGATGTGCTAGCCTAGCTGCTGCTTTATGGCTAAGCAAGTCAGTTGCCCTCTTCATTTTTGGACACGAACTACCTCTGAACTTAGAAAGGCCTCGGTTCTTTTAGCACTTTTCTCCATGGATTTCCCTGTGATTATTTTCTTCTTCAAGAAATCCTTATAGGTTCTGATCCAGGGTGCCATTTTATGTCTCCCCTTTGAGCTAGCAAGGCACACTGAGCACTGAGCTGGACTGGAGGGAGGGAGGCTTAGTCAGGTGGGTGGGTGCTGATCTTGATCAGCAGGTGAGTGCTGGAACAAAGAACACACACCCAGGAGAGAGAGAGAGAGAGAGAGAGAGAGAGAGAGAGAGAGAGAGAGAGCAGGCTCAGTTTATTGGGGAGGGAGTCTTGAAGCCCCTGGGGGGAGGGGGAGGAGCAGGTGTTCTGAGGGAAAGTTGTGTGCCTGTATAACTGAGCAGAGCAGGGGTATTGAAAGTTACTTCATTTGCATATTCAGAGGGTTGTGGGTGGGGGTGAGGGCATCATGGGAGGTTAGATAAGGAGTGAGGCCTGAAAACTGTCAGGTAGTAAAGTTTTACCAGGCATCAGGTTGGGAGAGGGGAGGGAACCAGTGCTTTCCATCTTCATGAGGTATCAGGTTGAAGATCGCCTGGACCCTTCCTCTATTAATCCTGGGCCACTGTGGTCCCACACAGGGAGTGAGGGTGTTTCTTTGCAGCATAGATAGAAATTCTCTAAAGCGCTTTTTGTTTTTCTTGTTTCTGTGGGCTAGCAGTAGAAGACGAAAAGCTGCATCTTGTCTCCTTCGCTGACCGGATTCAACCTTTACTACTTCTGTGTTTGTGTGCGTCTATGTGTGTACTTATGTGTGCATGTATGTTTGTGTGTGTGGGCATGTATCTGTTGTGTGATGCTAGGAATCAAACTCTGGGCTTAATTTTATGAGTAAAGTGCTCTACTACTGAACTATATCCTTGACTGCTCACATTACTTTTCTTATCACACAATACTGCTGTCTCTAATCATTTCCACTTCCATTTCAAAAACTCCATTTAAAATTATTATTGTCACTCTGTTGTGTGTATTATATGTGGATGTGTATGTCCTGGTGTGCAGGTAAAGATCAGAGGACAACTGAGGAGTTTCTTCTCTCCTTTTACATTTATATGAACTCTGGGGATCAGATTCACATCATAAGGTACTAAGGGCTTTGGTCCAGTCAGCAGTTTCAGGGGCCTTCCATTTCTGTTTTGTTAAAGCTGGCATATATAGGTTAAGTCAGCGATTTCTTACTGGGTCTCAAGAAAAAGAGAAACAGATTATTTCCCTATTCCGAATACAAGTAGTGCTTGGAGTTCCTTGCCAGTAAGTGCCCCAGCAGCTGCTCCTGGTGCTTCACTTCCTTTTATCACTGACGAGATCTGGGGAACCTGTCATCTTTCCGTGATTTACAAGATAGACTTTTCCCCGACTCGTCAACGGCTCTGAAGACAATGTTGTTAGGTATCAGCTTTGGCAGATAGGATAGATAATGACATGCCCTGGAAAGGCTGGGCTATTGATGAGCCTGGTGTCAAAACTGATTGCCACGTACAGGCGATTTTTTCCCCTTCACTATTTCACTGGTTTTGTTTCTGTAGGAATTGTCATGAACAAGGGCAGCTCTGGCTCCAAATCAAAACTGTACTGTAACAACTGTGTCCCTTTCTGCTTTCTCATGGCAGGATATAGAGCTGCCCATCGCTCTGTGACTTTCCTGAAGGTGGACTTTAACAGTGGTCAGCACTTGGCAAATACTGTCATTGAAACCTAGTGTGCATGTGCACTCCTGGAAGTGCTTAGAGGCACATGGAAGCCAGAGGACAGCCTCAGGGGTTGATGCTCAAGTGCTATCAACCTTGGTAGGTTTTTTGTTTGTTTGTTTGTTTTTGTTTTTGTTTTTGTTTTTGAGACAGGGTCTCTCATTGGCCTGGAACTTGCTCTGTAGGTTCCCCTGGCTGGCCAGCTAGCCCCAGGATCCACCTGACCTTGCTGCCACAGAGCTGGGATTGCAAGAATGTACCACCTGGCTTTTTGTGTGGTTCCTGGGATCAGCTGGAAAGTAAGCCCTTTGCTAACAGAACTGTCTCTTACCTTTTTGGAGAAGAAAGGAAGAGGGTGTGTTTGGGGTATGTCTGGCAGTAGTGGGAGGAGAGAATTGGGGAAGATATGATCAAGATACTCATTGCACATCTATATCAATTATCCAACATTAAATTAGATATTAAAATGCTTTTTGAGTAACTCTGAAAATGGTAAGTTTTTATTGCTTCTGAGCTTCTGTGTGATTATTTCATTCTAAGCTCACCTCTCTTTTTGAAACACTTGTTTTGGAACCTTGGACAGACTGAGGCATTGATCATTTCCTTGTGATGAGCAGTAGAGGAGACAAAGGAAAGAGAAAGCCCCAGCACTGAATTTGTTTAGAAGTTTCTGCAGTGCATTCCCAGGGAGCATCTGCCACGGAACACAGCTCATCCTCCCCCTCTCCCCCCTAGTCATCACATGCCATTCACAGATCTGCTGGGAACATCTGTCTGCTCAACCAAAGTGTGACAGTGGTGGCTCTGCTTGGAATTGCTCTGCTTGTATAAAAGCTTGCAATCTTACAGCAAAATATGCAGTAGAACACAGGGCCATCCTGTCCCCTCAGGTCACCTGGGCACACCTGCTGTGCACAGTCTCTACCTGCCTAGCCTAGGAATCTGTAGTCAAGCTCATTTAAAATGAGGGTCAAAGAGGTCAGTAATGGTTGGTTAGTAAAGTGCTTGCCTGAGAACCTGAGCTTGATCATGCGAATCCATGCACAAAAAATGTAGGTGTGTTGGGGGCTGGAGAGATGACTCAGCCTTTAAGAGTGCTTGCTGCTCTGCCAGAGAGCCAGAGTTCAGTTCCCAGCACTTATATTCCATGGCTCACAACTGTTTATAACTTAGCTCCAGGATATCCAACCTCCACGGGTACCTACACACCTATATGCAGGTACCTATGGCATGTGCTCATTCACACACACACACACACACACACACACACACACACACACACACACACAGCTGTCCAGCAATTCCCCAGGATGTGCCTTTTATGCATCCCCAGTGGTACTCCCATCCCCAGTCTTTTTCTCCACCTAAATCATTATGTTCTAAGTAAATGAGACATCCTGTCTTTAAAAGCAAGTTGGACAGCACCAGAGAAAAGATGACACCCAAGGTCGTCCTTCAGCCTCCCTGTGCACACACAGGCACACAGTAAGGATAGATCCTAGTGAACTTTCCAGAGCCCTCAAACCTGATGTGTGCTACGATAATGCATGTTTAAGAGAAAGCAACCCCATGCATGTTGAAGCAAATCTTTCTTGAACATATGTAAAATCAATCCTAAAGTTGAGCTAGGTTGAGTTGTTTTTCCCCCTCAGGGGGGCAAATAATGAAAAATGTTTGATATGTGTATTTGACTTTTCAAAGGGCAGGTTGTTTTCAAAATGTAACTTGGGATGTTAGAATAGTGTCGGGTATGAAATACTGCTTCAGGGACTGTGGAGATGGAGGACCTGGAATCAATATCTAATTCGCATAAGGAGCTAGACCTGGTGCTGTGAGTTTGGAATCCCAGTGCTGGGGAGAGGGAGTCAGGCAGATGGCTCAGGCTCACAGACTATTCAGCCTAGCCTACTAGAAAATTCAGGCCAAGGAGAGACCCTTCCTCAGAAGCTCTGACCAGTTGCAGGTGACTACCTGGTGGTGAACATTGTTGAGCACTGACCCATGAGGACTGACTTTGTGCCCATTCTCTGCTGAGCCCAGTGGCAACATGTGGCCTTTCTTCTCCACACATTGACTCATCCTGCAGCCATGACTGGGAGCAAGCAGATGAGTGACCTTTCCCTCAGAGGACAAGCAGTCGGATATGAGTGATCACTAGGCATGTCCCACACCATTGATGCAAAGAAGTAGCTTTCTGTTTTCACTAGGATATTGTCTCTTCGTGATATATACTAAGCATAGGGAATATTTTATGGTAAAAACTTACCACAGTGATATAATAATGTTTCAGTTACATAAAATAAAACCTCTACCTAAGTCCTTGGATGCTGAAAAGGAAAAAATGGGGTTTGCTTTTGTTTTTGCTGTTCTCTCATAGCAGAAGTGAGGGAAAGGGAATATGTCAAGAGCTTTTTTATATCTGTAAACATCCTCAGAATTCCCTTGTGTGTATTACTCTCCACCCTTGTGTGTGTGTGTGTGTGTGTGTGTGTGTGTATGTGTGTGTGTGTGTAAGTGTGTGTAAATGTTAGAGGTCAAGATCAAATATCTGTCTCTGTGATTATTGAAACAGGGTCTTTTGCTGAGCTGGAGCTCACCAGTTTGGCTAGACTGGCAAGTCAGTGAGCTCCAGGGATGAGCTGGTCTCTTCCTCACCACACCACTCAAATCCCAAACCCGCATCAGCATGCCCTGTCCCTTAGCTGGGTGCTGGGAACCTGAACTCAGGTCCTCATGCTTGCTGAATGAGCAGTTTCCAGCTGACTCACTTTTCCAGCCCCATTGATACACTGTTGTGGCCATCTGGGTCCATGTTTTTTTTTAATGGTAGACTTGACTGGCTTAAGTACTGAAGGATCTTCTTGTCACTTCTGGGAGTCCTTCAGCTGCTCTGACAAATAATGAATTGTGCATCTGGTCTCTTATTTCCTTGTTGATAATGAATGGCTTGACACAGCTCTCATTGTCACCATGAACGCATCCTAAGGTTTCCTGTAGAAAAGTGAGTGTGGGTGGGCAAGAAGGGTGGGTAAGAATGCCTGACGATCTGAGCTTTATTTCTGGTGCCCACTGGGAATGGAGACAACTCCCGCAAGATGTCTCTGACCTCCACATATGCACCTTAGCATGTGCACTTCTGTGCAGAACACACTCCGCACACAATAATAATAAAAGCAAAGGGCTTTGTAGACAACTCGGTAGACTATTGCTTGAATGCGAAGTGTCTCCCAGACTCGTGTGTTTGAACACTTGGTTCCCTGGTGGTGA
Source organism: Psammomys obesus (assembly GCF_907164565.1). Lineage (NCBI taxonomy): Eukaryota > Metazoa > Chordata > Mammalia > Rodentia > Muridae > Psammomys > Psammomys obesus. The sequence continues at coordinate 60,410,352 of NW_026585504.1, read as the reverse complement.
TGCTGTTTGGGAAGGTCACAGAAATGTTAAAAGATAGAGCCTTGCTGGACAAAGTGGGTTGCTAGGGATGGGCCTTCAGGTTTCATAAGCCAGCCTCAGTTCCTGCCTGCTCTCTGCTTCCTGCCTTTGGATGCGATATGACCTCACCCTCCTGCCACCATGCTTTCCCCACCACTATAGGCCCAAATAAACCCTTCCTCCACAAGCTGCAGCGATGAGAAGAGTAACAACCACAGGCATATTCTTCCATGGTGGAACCAGGTTTCTTTGAGGCATTAGTAGGAGTGTTCCCAGAGGACCCGCGGCTTCCTCCTCCTGTGAACACCTCGGCATGGTCTTCAGGCCTCTTTCCACAGCAGAGACTCCACGGCAGTTTCCACAGACCCAGTCAGCCCCATATGGGAATCTTATAGAATAGTAAAGAGAAATTTGAACACATTTTGATTTCTGACTGTCTCAAAAAGGTCTGGTCTGAGCGAAACCTGTATGAATTATCTTGGATGACAGAGTTTTGTATATGACCAGTGTGACATAAGTTCTCAGCCAGTGGGAGGCAGAGTGCTCCTGAGTCTACTGAGTCTCCCTCGAGGAGAGGGGGTATTTCAGTCCAGAGGAAATAGCTGCACAACACAGAAATCTAATCACCTTGTGAAGGTACTATTACTCCATCATAGATTGTTTCAGCCCTCTCAGTACAAGACTTTGGGGACTGAACTTGGGGACACGCATATCGGAAAACAGATCCTGGGAGATGGGATAGACAAGCATGGTGAACACAGCAGCTAGAGAGAGTGGGGAGTCTGAACTTAAGACAGAAGGACTAGCCCGTGGTGGCGCATGCCCGTAATCCCAGCACTCTGGGAGGCAGAGGCAGACAGATCCCTGTGAGTTTGAGGGCAGCCTGGTCTACAAAGTGAGTCCAGGACAGCCAAGTCTACACAGAGAAACCCTGTCTCAACAAGACAAAACAAAAAGACAGAGGGACTAGCTGCTCTTGGTATTTTAAATGGCTCTTGTGGAGCCGGAGAGATGGCTCAGCACTTAAGAGCCCTTGCAGCCAGAGCAGAGGCTTGGAGTCCAGTTCCCAGCACTCCATCATGTGGCCTCAACTGCCTGTAACTGCAGCACCAGATCTGACATCCTCTTTTTAGCCGCCAAGGGTATCCACACGTGCACATATGCACACATATACATAGTTAAAAATAAATCCTTTAAAAGTGCTATTGCAAAATCTCTTAAGTGTCACATATGTCTGTGTTGGTATGACCAGTGGGGTGACTCTCAGAAGGCATGCAAGTTGAGACTGCCTTGACTAAAACAGTTCATGGCTCTTACATTAGCGTTGCCAGGCTTTCACTGCCAAACTGCATTCTGAGGATGATCAGGTGTGGTCCCAAGGTGTGGTGGAGAAACCAGGGAATAGAGTGAGGAGAAAGCTCTTCAACTCCGGATAAGTTCCTTACAGACTGGACAATGCTTCTGGTGATCTGCATGGAATATACACAATGTCACTTTGATGTATGTGTGTGTGTATTCATGTCTCTCTTTGTGTGTGTATCTGTGTGTGTGTGTGTGTGTGTGTGTTATATGGATGTGTGAATGTGTGTGTGGGTACACTAGCCCATATGTTCCCTTGTGGAGTCCAGAGGTCAATTCTGGGTCTGCCTGTATCTCTTCCCACATTATTTGTGCATTTAAGACAAGGTCTCCCCCTGAATGTAGAGCTCTCCATGCTGGCTGGTCTGTTCTGGCCATGACATCTCCAGAATCTGCTTGTTTCCACCCTACCTCCAGTGCTGGGGTTACAGGGACATGTTGCCATGCCCAGCTTTTATGTGGGTGCTGGGCATCTAAACTCAGGACCTCATGCTTTTGTGTCTAGTACTTTGTCCCGTGAGCCACCTTCCCATCTCTCCAGTACAAACTTTTGAGAGCTACTGGCTTTGCATACATTTTTTTTTTAAAGACCTGGGTTTTAAGGGCTGTCTGAATTTGTTTTCCTTTTGTTTTTTATTTGAAACACAATCGTATGTAGCCTAGGCAGACCTTCAACTTATGGTGTAGCTGAGGATGACCTTGAAATTCGGATTTTCCTGACTTCACCTCCCAAATGCTAGGATTACAGATGGGAACCACCGTGTCTGGTTTATGTAGTGTTGGGTTTGAGCCACAGGCTTTGTGCATGGTATATAATCACACCTGAGTGAAATCCCCAGCCAGGTCTCATCAAATATGAGCTCCCTTCCTTTTCTGTTCTCATCTGCTCATTGAACAAGCTCATGAGCATTTTTTGGAACAGGCTATTTCTCTAAGATTTCTTTTAATTTATTATATTTTATTTATTCTCTCTGTACTTGTTATGTGGTGTGTGTGTATCCTTGCCATAGCATGCCTCTGGAAGTCAAAGGACAGCTTGTAGAAACTGGATCTCTTCTTTTATCATGTGAGACCCAGGGATTGAACTCAGGCCCTCAGTCTTGATGGCAAGTTCTCCTGAGCCATCTTGCCAACATCTTTAACTTTTGTCTGAACAGGAGGAAGCCTTGCAGGAATTATCAGTGTCTACTGACTACACTGAGTGCTTCTTGTATTGGTTCCTTGAGAGGGAGCAGGTTCCTAAGGAGGGAAGTTAGCAACCTGGCCCTTGCAGGACCCTGATTCACTGATTGCTTGACAGAAGGGACTGCAGGCTTGGCCCACTCAGGCTGGAGCTACTGTCCATGGAGGGATGGTCAGGTGGGGTGCCAGGAAAGAGGGAGACCACTAGCAGGAGGAAAGGAATCAGAGGTCTGAGATAGGTCTCTGCACTTATTTTCCCCTGGGGCTGACTGCAGGTCCCCTCCTTTAATGCCACCTGTCCTGGAGTGTGCTTTCCAGAAGGAGGAGTTACATTTTAATTAGCCACCAGGCACACCTGGCTTCTGACACTGCTGCTCTTTTCCAGGGACCTCATCCTTTCGGATTATTCTTCCTTGCAGTCTCCTCTTGCTTGTGCCTTTCATGTGGCTCAGAAGGCAGCCACTGAGCCTCCTGGAAATCCTATTACCCGGACATCAGGATATTAATTGTCGAGTTCTCCCCAACGGTTACACAAGTGCTGAAAAAGTGTTTCTCCTTCAATAGAGTCTTGTCAAAATGCCAGACACAGTTTGTTTTTGACATTCTCTGTTACCTTAAATAATAGTCTTGCTTCTGTCACAGTGAATGTTGACTTGAAGCTGTTTGGAGGACATTTCTCAACTCCAGCTGTAACAGTGAGACCCAGGGTTTGACAGGTCTTTCTCTGGCTTGCTCAAGGCAACTGAGTACAAGGGTCATGATATCCGATTTTCTAAGCCTGAGAACATGTCAGATGGTGCCGTGCCACACAAAACCTTAGGTCCAGCTGTGCACGCAGCAGAACAGATACACAGGCACAAACACGCACACCCAAGTTAGGAGCCTAGAAGTTCTTCCATCCTAGAATTGACATATAAACCAGTGGAACACTCTATCCCGTTTGCAGAAGCGTTACATCTAGTCGTTCTGCCTTGGAAAAGCTCTATCAGTTAGAATGTCCCACTTAATTACTGCTCTCTTTAAAATCAATAAGCATTTTTATTGTTTCTGTATTTGCAACAGAGCAAGCTCTGTGCTCCACCCATCTAGCTGCATGCCCCTGTCTGCCATCTGTCAGGGAGCTCCTGGCTCTTCATGCCCAGTGCTTTCCTGAGCAACTCAGTCTGGAAGGAATTATCTTTGTTTCTTCTCATTTCCACTTTTGTGCAAAGGCGTTTTCTGAATTTTTCCTTTAACACCTTACATATGAGTATGTAGAGACTGCCTTCTGCCGTAGAAATGTTCAGCGCTTATGAGGTCAGGAGGGAGGGACAGCAAGACAAAGAAAATTGTGCAGAGAAATTGGAGATGGTAGAAGAATTGTATGGGAGCTGGCATTATTTGTGTATGAAAGGGTCAAGAAAGGCACAGTTGGTGTCAAAATTAACACTGATGGAAAGGTTAAGTGCATAAGCCTGTTTTGTGTTCATAGGATAGAAGTATGTCAACCACTACAGTTTCCAGGAACCAGGACAACTTGATTTTGAGCTTATCTATGGCTCTCTGGATTATAAATCTAAGGGCTATGTGTCACCTGAAACATAATGTCCTAGAGCCATGACTCACTTCAATTGCAGGTCTGGAGAGATGGCTTGGTCAGTAAAGCACTTGCCAGGTGAGCCTGGTGACCCAAGTTCAGTCCCCAGACAGCCAAAGCTGCGGCTGTGCACCTACCATCCCAGGTCTGGGGGAGCAGACATAGGGGGACTAGGGCAGCTCGGGCTATTGAAAGATCCTGTCTCAAAAATCAAGGTACATGAGGTCCAAGGGGTAACAGCCTGGCTCTACTGCTGCTCTGCACACACATGCACATGCTTGCACACACACACACACGCACACACACACACAGGCCTGTGAGTGTGCATAAACCCCCTGCCACAAATCATACATATATATACAATAATAATTTCAATTTAATATTTCAATTTTACAGAAGTGATGTTTGAGGTTTTTCCAGATCCAAGCAGATGCACATTCTATCACCGCTTCTCTCCTTTTCCCTTCTGTTTATACTTGTGTTGTTTACTTGGGAGACTTACTATATTTATTTGTGTGTATGTGTGCATGCGTGTGTGTGCCTTTGCCTGTGCCTGTGTGTTCCCACAGATACCAGAGAAGGATGCTGAGTGTTCAGACCTGTCACTCTCCATCATCTTTCCTTAAGACAAGTTCCTCGCTGAACATGGAACTAGACTGGAATCCAGTAAGCCATAGTGAGCCTCCTGCCTCTGCCCACCACAGCACTGGCACACACAGTGTGCCAGAGTTTTACATGGGGCCCAAGGATTCAAATCTGGGTCCTCATGCTTGGCATCACCCTGGCCCCAGTTTTAGGTGGCGGCAGTTTTTCTTCTTCTGAGATGAGTTAAGTTTCTTTAAAACAAAGATGCAGTTATCCTATAATACTTGTCTGACACAAAGTGCAGAGGGGCAGAGCTGAGAGGGCACCTGCCACCCTCTAGGATGGTCCCCACTAACCATTTTACAAACGGAAAAGCAGGAGCAGACACGGAGGCGGAGGCATTGCTTGTCTCGAGTCACAGGCAGAATCCAACATTTAAATTGCTTGAATAGGGTGATGACATTGCCACTCGTGCTGGCAATGGGTAGAGCCTCGCACCCAGGAAGCTCTGAGATCCACCCCCAGCACAGAATGTTCTGGTGGATGCTGTGTGCCCTCCAGAGGTGCAAGCAGGAGTGTCAAGAATTCAAGGCCAGCCTCAGCCACATAGCAATTTGTAGGCCAGCCTGGGAAGGACAGAACTGACTCACAAGTTCTCTTTGACCTCCACATTGGCACTGGGGT
>NW_026585504.1:60397053-60404938 GCF_907164565.1 Psammomys obesus | reverse complement strand
GAGTTCATCGAAGATGGAGATTAATTTTCAAGCAATGCAAGACTTAGGGCAATGTTCTGTATGTATAGCACTGGCGTAGGGAACAGCTTCAGTAGGTACTTGGAAAAGCTTTGATTGGAAAGGACAGGAGTACTATCTTTTGTTGTAGCTGAAAAAATAATACTGCAGTCTGTTTTACATATACTGATTCCTTTTAGGTCAACAAAGCTATGGTGTAAAAACTATTGTTTATAAATATAAAGCCATGTATTTATGAAAACACAGAGTTAGAGAAATTATGCATAATCTGCTAAGATCCCACAGTGAAGATGCTCAGCTGAACCCTTGTTCTTCCCAGGATACTCTTGTACCAACTGTGGGTACCAACCAGAAATTTGATGTATTCTGGTTTATGACTGAAAAGAATTTGATGTGGAATCTGACCACATTTATGGAAGTCGTGAGCTTAACTACACAGATATAAATTCCCACTGGGGCAATGAGCAACTTCAGCAGTATAATTCTTGGTTCTGAGTCTCAGACTTCCTGTTCTGCGCTGCAGTGAGTTGGATGCCTTAGGAGATACGGGGCAAGATTACCTGTATAGTGACCTTATTACATTATTTCTTTATTTTATTCATTTCTTTATTGTCTGTGGTGTCAGGTACACATATTACAGCTCGTTGTGGAGGTCAGAAGACAAATTGTGCAAGACAATTTTCTTTTTCTACTATGTGAGTTCTGAGACTCGAACTCAGGTCATTAGGCTTGATGACAAGTGACAGTTGCTGAATCATCTTGCAGGCATGAATTGTGACCAGCTGGGGTAGTCTGACTGACCACTGAACTCCAGGATCTACCTGTCTCTGCCGCCATGCTTCTGGGATCACAAGCAGACACAGGCAGGCCTGGTTGTGTGTGTGTGTGTGTGTGTGTGTGTGTGTGTGTGTGTCTGTGTGCTGGACATCAAATTCGGGTCCTCATGCCTACTCCAAGTGTTTCACTGTTTGAGCCATCTCCTCCTGCTCCTCCTCCCCCAAACTTCTTTCATTTGAAGATTGAAGTTGTCATCATTTAAAGGATCTAAAACATTGGCATGACCCCAAGAGTACACCTATGAGCCAGACCTGTCATTTACTAAAGTTCTATCACATTTGCATATTTTGAAAAAATCACAAGTAGGAACTATGATGTGATTTCTGCACATTTTTGATACTTCAGAGTTTGATATCTGTGACCTTATGGAAGACAGGACAAAAAGTGATTGTACTAATTGTCAGATCAAGAACTATAATTAATGACTAATTAATTAATGGAGAAGTCAACTATGTATGCCTCCTTCCTCTGCCCCAGCACTTGCCCTGGAAAGAGCCCTACAAACCTTGTTAACCTCTGCTCTCCCTTGAGAGCATGCCCTTCCTAATTAGGTCACAGAGGAACTAGAGCTGAAGGGCCCATGGAGGCCAAGGGTTGGCTCGATGATAATCAGATGCTGACAGCTATCAACAAGCTCAGAAGCCGGTTTTGCTGGAGTCCAATGACCCCCCCCCCCCACTTGGACTCATGGCTGGCTGGATGCAGGAGGAAATCCTGGCCCCTGTGACTTCTTTCTGTGACTGTTTCCATCACTTTGGCAGAAGGCCAGCATTTAGTTTCATGTCTGTTTCTGTGATGAAATACCCAGACAAAGCAACTGTAAAGTAAGAAGTGTTTATTCAGCACACAATCGGAGGTTACAGTTTGTCATTGTGGGGGAAATCAAGGCAGGAACTGAAGCAGTTAGTCACATTATCTTCCAACACAAGAGCAGAGAGAAATGGATGAATGCCTGCTGGCTTCTCATTCCTTTACATTCACTTCAGCGTCCAGCCAATGAAATGGCTTCACCCATAGACAGGGTGGCCATTCTCACATGAATTAACCCAATGAAGAAAATGACCCCCCCCCCAACACACACATCACCACATGACTAACACCCAACCTGATCTAAACAATTCCTGGTCAAGACTCTACCCAGGTGTGTCAAGTTGACAACTAGAGCTAGCCATTGATCTTCACCTTCCTTCTGAGTCATCTTGGGCTTTTGGAACTGCTGGTTCTGATCCCTTCACCTCCCAGATGAGGGCAATTATCCCAGAGTGTAAGACTATATCCTGGAACAGAAGTAAACAATTTTGATTCCTTTAAACGTGTGTGTGTGTGTGTGTCCTATGCGTATGATGGTAGAGGTCAAAACTGATAGAAGGTTACTTCTTCAGTCATTCTCCACGCCATTTTCTAAGCAGGGGTCGCTCACTGCACTGGGGCTCACTGATTGGCTGGAGGGAGTGGCCTGTGAGCTCCAGATGCTCTTGTCTGCAGCTCTCCAGTGCTGAGATTACTAGCAATGCTACCGTTCCTGGGGAGACATAATTATCTTCAGAGAACCCATTTACTCCCTGGAGCAGTCAGGATCTCTTCAGACCACCCCGAATGAGAACAGAGACAACCTTCAGCCATAGCTTGGCAACTTTACTAAGACTAATTATGCAGGTCACTTTGGCTCCTGCCCCAACTATTCCTCTATTTAAATCTAAATCTCATACTGGTACCTCAAAATCAGACTTGTGGGGGCCACTGGAACTTTGTGCCTATCGTTCTTTCCAAGGCATGTTTTTGGGATTTTTCTCTGCTTGATGCTATTTTTATCTTTTTCACTGGCATATTGGGGCATGTGGCCAAGTCTATTAACCTATCAGGATTTAGGCTTTTGCCCTAAAAACTCTGGTTCTATATATTAGATGGGGGGTTGCACGTGATGGAATATCGAATTCAATGGCTTAAGCAAGGAACAAACTTACTGGCTCCTAAAGCTAAAAGGAAGGATTGATCTTACATTTTTCTGTGATTCACATGGAATCCAGGAGTGCATGCCTTTCCCATCTCTCCGCCTTCTCTGCTGAGCTGATGTTAGCTTTGGACTTCACAGAGGCAGGAGGGTTGCCATAGCTTTGGCCTTTTGTTCTGTCCTACCCTCAGCCCCACATTCTCAGAAGCCTCAGCATAAATACCATCCGACCTTGCTGGCCCTTTGCCGACTGGTCTCTCTCATACCATACCAACCTCATGGCTGCAGCAGAAAGAGATGAAAGCTGATCTGATGGGGACATGAAGACGGCCCGGTAGGTAAAGGTGCTGCTGCCAAGCCTGTAAAGGGACCTGTGTGGTGGAAGGAGAGAACCAATTCCTGCAAGTTGTTCTGTGGTCTCCACACACCCACAGTTGCATGCACATGTGCCTTCCCATAAATAAATAAACATTTTAAAAAGAAAAGGGTAACTAATGTTAAGCCTAATAGAAAATGTGTAACAGACATTTAAAAATAATCCCAAGGGTCATAGAGACATCTTGGTGGATAAAAAGCTTGGCAAGCAAGCACAAGGCCTGGAATTTGCATCCCAGAACCCATGGAAAAGCTGGGCGGCTGACTATAATCCCAACACTGGGGAAACAGAGCTAGGGCTCCCTCGGCAAGATGGCTAGTCGGAGAAGCCAGAATCGGAGAGCTCCAGGCTCAGTGAGCGCTTCTTCCTAGTAAAGAAAATGGAGAGCAAGGAAGGAAGAGGCTGGAGGTCAGGTGCTCGCCTTCACATGTGTGTACACGCGTGCACATGCGCCTTCACACACACACACACGCGCGCGCGCATTCAAACATGCACATACTACACACACAAACGCAGGTGTTTCATGTCAGAGCCAAAAGTGCATAATGAAATTGAAAATGCAAATAGAGAGAAAGCAAAATAAGAGAAACTGAGGCAGTAGACTAGGGGGAGAGAAAGAAACTACTTCCCATGATCCTGCTTCCTGTGGTGCCCATAATTCTCTTCTAATAAACCATTTACAGTGGCTGGAAATGGTGGTTTCTTTTGTTTTTTGCCTTTCTGCAGTCAAATGACCATACGATAACACTCAGCTCATGTCCCCTTAACACAGTAAGGCTGGATTCCAGGTTATACATCGGTGGTGCATGGCCCTCAAATGACTTATGTCTCTCCAGAGGAAGAGAAGCCTCCTGGCCAAACAGCATCTAAAGGTTAGGTGTGTGGTTTGAACTAAATGACCTTGAGGTTTTGAGGTTTTTTCTGTTTCTTTGTTATTTATTTATTACTATTACTATTACTATTACTATTATTATTATTATTATTATTATTATTATTATTTAAAGACAGGGTTTCTCTGTGTAGTCCTGGCTGTCCTGGAACTCTCTCTGTAAACAAGGCTGGTCTCAGTGCTGGGATTATAGGCATGCACCACCACCAGCTGGCATTTTTAAGAAATCATGTCTTTCAGTTTCATGCAAGAATCAGATCTTTCAACCCTGATCTTCCCCAGCCCACTTTTCTCACTTGGTGTAACGAAAGGGGTGGATGATTACAGGGATGGCTGAGCATGAATTGGCCATGTTTGCTTTTATTTATATTTGTGTATGTTTGTGTGTCTGTGTGGGGGTGTACTGGTACGTGGACAGATGCCTGTGAAGGCCAGAGAAAAACTTTTGGTGTATTTCTGCATCACGAACCATTCTTTCTGTTTTTTATTTTTAGCAGGGTCTCTCACTGGTTAAGTTAGGCTGGTTGGATGGTGAATCCAGGGCTCTACCCTATCTCTACCTCCCTGATTGCCTTGATTGCACGCATGTGCCTCGATGCCCAGCTTGTAAAAATGGGGATTGAACTAGGCTCCTGATGTTTGCATGATAAGGATTTTACAAATGGAGTTATTTATCATTCTCCCCAATTTTCTTTTAAATAGAGTCTTTTTTTTTTTTTCAAATAAAAACTTTGAGATTAACTGGGTGGATACCCCATTGAAATTCCCCTGTATCTAACCAAACAGGAGAGCTGTTTCAGTCTTTCACACAAAATAAAAACTAGAAAACCTGGGAGAGGAGGATCTAGAGTGTCTCCCAGAAATCCATCTGAAGTTCTGAGCTGCCTTTATCTTTGGAATTCACCAAATACCAGACTTGAAGTCCAAAAAGAGCGTTTAGTTCAAATGATCGTGTTGCTGGACATGGGGTGAGAGCCTGTACCCTCACAAGCCAGGTTCAGCCACAAACCAGTTAAGACAACCAAATTAATAGTGAAAAACACATAAAGTAGATTTAATCAGTGTGGATCAGCTCAGCATTTCCATCCCCCAAGACATCAGGGTTAGGAAGCGAGGTTAAGGTCGCCAGAGTTATGCATATCTAAGCAGTTCCCTGTCAAAATATGGTCCAGTCCACTACTGACCCATCACTGTCTCTTCGGTAAGCAGGTCCAGCAAAGCTTCCTTTTTACGCTCTCTCTGTCCCCAACATGAGATTCCTGAGGAATTCTGATTTCTTGAGGTTCATTGACTCAGTCGTCTGACAGCCAAAGGGAGTAACACAAGGGTCTCTTGGGAATCAATTTATCCCTGCCAGGCCAGCTAAAATAAAAACACATTTTGTTTAGTGTCAGCTTCAGGGTCTCAGGTAGGAAGGTAGTAGAACTATGAACATACCTTTTTAGGGTGTCACAGCTTCTAAGTAAAATCCCTGTGTGGTTAGACTTTTTGGCTTTTTATTAAGTTCTTTTATCTACCACCCTTCTCTACCCTTCCAACCCACCAACACTAGGTAGGACAGAAAGAAGGTTAGAAGGGAAAGGGGATGTCAATATGGTTAGACTAATTCCTGATGATTAGAGGCATCGAATTCCTTGGGGCAGGGTTATCCAATTTCTTCTCGTCTCTTCGTGTTCAACCACTTGACAATCTGCAACAAACCTCAACCAGCAACAACAGCAACAGCAGCAGCAGCAGCAGGAAGAGGAGGAGGAGGAGCAGCTGCTTCAGCCCTTCTCAGAGCTCTCACATTTATATACCCTCTTAAGAGTCCCCAGAATTCCAGATGTCATGGACTTGCAGAAATTATCTGCAGCTGGCAAAATCATGCCGCTACTCCAGCACAAGGCAAATCATAGTCAGCTGCTGTGGACAATCTGAAGCAGCCCCATATCCCACACCAGGGATTAAGACAAAAACATATTCCCATAATATTTGTGTATTTTTAAAGAAACCAAAAATTCTCACTACATCCTATATTTATTCCCCTAACTCACGGAGATTCCATAAAATTACAGGGCTGGTTTCCTTGGCTGGTTCTTGATGGTGTCTCAGTGACTCATAATAAATGCATCCAAGTGGGTCACTAACAGTCTTGGCATAGGAGAGAACTTTGTTGAAATTCTCCTGTGTGGAGCTGCCTGAGAGCCATCTCCAGTCATCTGGCTCAGGGCCTTGCCCCAGCTAGCTCAACAGCTCTGATCTTTGGCAAGTCATGCAATTCCAATGAAATTGTCTTATATTGCCAAAACTATTATGCCCTTTCTTAGTAAAGTTGAAATGCTGAGTGTATCTCCCTCAAAATAATATAAACTCTTTTCTCTTCATGTAATTTCTGGAAGAAATGTGGAATGCAGAAAAAGAACCCAGCATTGCAAGCCAAGCTATGCAGAAGCTCTGTCACTTTTGGTAACAGGGAAAGGATGTGAGAACTAGACTTGAAAGTTATACAGGATCACTCCTTTATGTTAGGTATGTGAGTGCACATATGTACATGTTTGTGGGTTCATGCATGGTGCACATTCATGATGCATGTATGTGTGCATGTGTGTAGAGGTACAAGTAACCCTTGGACATCATTCTTTAGGTGTTGTCTGAAGTGCCTCTTCTGTGTGTGCATGTGTAAAGTTTGCATGTGTGCTCACCACGCCCGCCTCTTGTTCAGCCTGGTCCATTATTCTCGCACAGTGATTAGCACAATTGCCTCTTCATAAGATGGACATTGCCATAGGACATTGCGTTGTGTCGCAGTTGTCTCTGCGTGTTCATCCTGCCAAAAGGCGTAGTGATGACGTGGGAGCATATAGGACCAGCCCAACTGGCATCACATGTAAATACTTCTGCCCATAATCTGTGGGACTTTGTGCACTGCTCTTATCCCACCCCTAAGAACGTCTGATTTCTTCCTCTGAAAACGAGGGTAACCATGGTAACCTCCTCCTTCTATTGTGGTGGGGATGCACTGAGCTATGCCAGGAACAGGGCATTACATACAGTCCCCACATGAATGCTGTTAACCTGTGATCTTACCTGGCATGCACGGTGATCTGTGTTATTCTCTGAGCCTCTGGAACTGGGAGAAATACCACTGACGATAATGATAAGAGCCATGCGATGAACACCCGTAAAGGTGGTGACCTCAGAGGCTTTGAAATGTTTTCACATGTTTGCCCGTTTAGCCCTCTAGTCATCACCTTGCTGCCTCTCATTGATTCCCATAGCATAGATAAATAGCTGAGTGCTCAGAAAACACTGGCTTTGTCCAGTTTGTCAGAGGGGTGAACAAAGCTAGGACTCAAGCCAATTGCTCTCACTTCAGTTTCTAGAACTTGCAGAGTTTAGCAGCTAGTATCAGACCGTGGTTTTCCTCTGTTTATAAATGTGTACTCTACGTTCAATCTGGCAAGTTCCATCTTTCACTAGTGTCCACGTGTGTGCACACGTGTTAGACAGGCAGAAGATAATGTAGCTGTCATTCATCTACCTTGTTTTTTTTTTGAAACATGATTGATCTCTCAATAGCCTGAAACTTACCCAAGTAGGCTAGGCTTGTTGTCCAGTGAGTCATGGGGATTTTCCTGTTTCTGCCTCCTTAGTGCTGGGATTAGAAGTGTGAGCCACCAAGCTCTGCCTTTCTAAAACATGGGTTCTAGAGATTGAACTCAGGGCCTGGTACTTGCAAGGCACACTCTTTCAAGGATGAAACCACCTCGTTGGCCTTTTCTTCCTTCCTTCCTTCCTTCCTTCCTTCCTTCCTTCCTTCCTTCCTTCCTTC